>NW_022045709.1:0-32689 GCF_003285905.1 Drosophila hydei
GATGATGATGTCCGGATGGAAGACTATTTGGAAGCGTATGAGGAGAGATATGTAATTAGAATGGAAAACACTTGTAAACAAATTAACAAGTTTTGCTGAATCAGGTTCTTCCTACTGATGGGCAGCGTGTTTACTTTTGTAAGCAGTGACGTGCGCAACAAACTGGATATACTGTACAATCTGCGACAGCAGGACAACGAAGATAACAAACACTTCGATAGTATTAAAACTATGCTGTTGTATGAGAAAGAAGCCAGCCTGCTGCGACAGAAAGGCTACGTGTCGGGCAGTCGCACCTTATTGCGTCTGCATCGTGGCTTAGGTAGTACTCTGTCAAATAGATAACAGATTCTTATCTTATCTAATTTCATTTCTTGCAGAGTTTGTGTACGAGTTTCTACACCGTCTGCAAGACGTGGCAGATGAGGAAAAGGCGCACCATATCTGCAAATCAGCTTACAATGATACCCTAGCCAAGCACACCCTTCCTTATTCGAAAAGGTGCTCAAGTTGCAATGTTTGCAATACCCACGCGCGGTGAGCTCTTCAAGCGTGTCTGCAGCGATGCGAATGTCTCGAACGCCGTTCAAAGGCTGCCTAATATGTTACGGTATATGCAGGATGTCTACAATCGCACTGATCAGCTTTATACACTGGAGGAGCTCCATAGCCTGCCTTAAAACTCTCATAGGTCATTATAGAAATTTTAACGTATTGTCGAACCCATTAGCCTGTCTGTCTTATTGAGTGGTTCATTCCAATGTTTGTGTCTTTGTTTGTATTTATTGCCTTCTGCTCGTACTTGTGTTATTAAAGCTTTAGCGTTCGACTAAAGAATGTTTCTCAACTATATTTATCGTATAGTCAACTTATCTGTGACGAAATTTATAATGAAATTAGAATCTTAAGTCGCTTCTTGATTAGATTGTGCAACCTCGAAGAACTGTCGTAGAACGTTGCCCCTGCTAGCCAAATTAAAGCTAATCAGGATTTATCATTAAGAGACAATGCCGAATTAGTCAAAGCTCCAAAGATTTATAAGTCTCTCTTGTATATGTATGTATATTTATAATTTAGCTGCAATCTGCATTTAATGTATGACACACACAAATGGCCGACATTTTCCTATACTATTACCCCATTGATTACGCATTTAACAACATCTATTAGCCAAATAATATCAGAGCCCAGTCTCATTGGCCCAACTAGCCTCCATTGCTTCTTATCAATCGTTTGTGTTGTGCCTAGTGCAAAATATTTTAAAGTATGTTTTGATGACGACTTAATCAAGCACTTCAAACAAACACAGAAATTAGCTATAAAACGGCATGAAAGGGTGCTATGGGGCGCATTTGAAAATCGTCTGCCATAGACGATAGAGTTTGTAAATTTTTGTGAATGGCGGCGCTATGAATACTCCATCAAATCGTAAACGCCAAACAAATCCCTATCAAAAGGCTAACATATTCTCAAAATGGTTTTTTCTGTGAGTTTAATAATACAATAAATCTTAAAAATAACAAAATGAAATAAATTAACAATTATAAAAACATGATAAAATAATACGTTAAGCAATACAAAAGAAAAATATTTTCAAAATAATATTAAGTGAATTTCAATAATATCACTGAGCTGTATAATAATATCATCAATAAATGATGTAATAATATAAATCGTTTCTTATAATAATTAATAAATAATATAGAATCTCATATAAAAAAATTAAATAAGTTCGGTTCATTCTTGATTTAATATTGATTGAGAAATAAAAGCCATTTAAGCTCCGTAAGTCTAGGCTGTCCCGATAAGGTATTCGACAAAATATTCCTTATGCGTTAGCTTTTGTTTTATCATTTATTGGTAATTCGAGAGATCCGTAGAATATTGTCTGCATAGCAGCACGTAGTTCCAATCAATAGTCAACTTAAGGCTGATTGTTACTTTAATAATTTAGGTGGATGCGCCATTTATTTTGGCAAGGGAGGCGAGAGGAGCTATCGGAAAGCGATCTATATGCAAATTTACCCTGCTTCGATAGTGAGAAATTGACGGAGGATTTGCAACAGCCATGGATACGCGAATCTCAACGCAAGCAACCAAGTTCGTTGCATCTGATCTTCGCTCATTACGGCTGGCAGTTTGTGCCTGCTTGCGTGATCTACTCAATCCTGGAGATCGTTATACAGTAAGTATAATCATATAAACAACTTGAATATGCGGAATCTTAGTGCGTTTCAATATAAGTACTTTAGTATGCGATTCCCTGAACCTCTAAAGCACTCTGTGTGAGTGATTCTCATACTCTAATATAATTCATTACAGCGCCTTGCAGCCCCTATTTTTGGGTGGTTTAATATCATACTTTGCTGAAGGGCAAACGAGTATTAGCAAGGACAGCGCCTATCTCTACGCCACGGGCATTGTGCTGTGTGCACTGGTGACTTCACTGATATTTCACCCATTTATGTTTTTCGTGTTTGCCGTGGGCACAAGGATTCGCGTAGCCTTTGCTGGACTGATATATAGAAAGTGTTTACGTGCAGCGATCAATGGCAGAGATGGACTTGGCGCTTTGGCCATATCAGTGATGTCAATCGATTTGCCGCAGTTCGATCTGTGTTTCTATTTCTTTCATGATTTGTGGAAAGGACCCGTGGAGGCGTGTATTTTTGGCTACATTATGTACACTAAGATTGGCTGGACGTCATTAATAGGAATTGCCTTCATTGCGCTGCTGATTCCACTTCAAGCGTGGGCTGCCAAGGCTGCAGCCAAATTTCGCACTAGTTCTGCGGAACAACGGGATCGCCGTGTAAAGCTGATGAATGAGATTATAGGTGCGATACAGGTGATCAAAATGTATGCGTGGGAGCAATCTTTTGCAAATTGATAGCCAACGTGCGAAAGATGGAGATTAAAGCAATCCGAGGTTCCATGAGCATATACGCTGCGTTGCAGTGCACCAATATGATATCGAAGGTGTCCCTGTTCCTGAGTCTCATTGCTTATGTGTATACAGGTGATGTGGTTACGTCAAGAAAAGTGTTTATACTCTCGTCTTACTACAGTTTGCTGAATGATTCCCTGCAGCACTTTTGGCCCTTGGCCATTACCACCTGGGCACAGACAGTGGTCAGTGCAAGGCGCGTGACGCAGTTCCTACAACAACTGAATCGCCCACGAGCGAAGAGTGCTCCTCCCACTGCAGAGATAATCCCACATTGCAATTGGACTTAACCAAGACACCTGCAAAGTCTCTTCCTGTGGGTCGTCTGCACTGCATAGAGAGCCTGGAAAAGTCTCTCACTTTTAGCCACGTGAGCGCAAGCTGGAATAAGCCAAGCGTTCTGCAGGCAAGACGTGCGCATATTGAAGACATCAGCTTTAAGCTTCTTCCAACACAATTGGTGGGCATTGTGGGCAACGTGGGCTCTGGCAAGAGTACGCTCTTAAATGTGATCTTAGGCGAAGTAGAGCTCATGCAGGGTCGCATCGAAGTGCACGGCAAGTTGAGCTATGCCCCACAGGAGCCCTGGATCTTCCAAGCCAGTATACGTGAAAATATACTCTTTGTGGAACCATACATTGAGCAGCGCTATCGAGCTGTGGTGCACGCCTGCCAGCTAGACTGTGATCTAGCTCTGCTGCCACATGGGGATGCCACTGTAGTCGGTGAACGGGGCATCAGTTTAAGTGGTGGACAGAAGGCAGGATAAGTCTGGCCCGGGCTGTATATCGCAAGGCAGATATATATTTGTTCGATGATCCTCTAGCTGCGGTAGAGACTCACGAGTGGGCAAACTGCTAATGGACAAGTGCTTTAATCGATTCTTAGGAGACAAGCTGCGCATATTGTGACCCATCATGTGCAGTTGCTGCAGATGTGGACCACTTGCTGCTCTTCGAGTCCGGACGACTAACACAACAAGGCAGCTACGCGACTTGCGAGACGTTATTGAGAAGCATGCAGCTCCAGATTTGGATGCCATCGAGGCTGACAAGCAGCTGGTAAAGAGGGTGCTTAGCCAAGTGGACAGAAACTCTAAGCTTTTTCAGGATCCTACAAAGACTGTGGATGGTCAATCTAATAAGGAGAGTGCCTTCGCAGAGCGTCAGCAAAAAGGAGCTGTTAGCTACGATACGTATATGGATTATTTCCGTGCTCTGGGCGCGCCCACTTTAGTTTTCTTGGTGCTCGCGCTCTTTGTTGTCGCTCGAGTCTGCGAAGCAGTTATTGGACATCTTTATTTCTCGCTGGGCTACCTGGGAGGAGAATCGAGTGTATGAAACAACAGAGCAATTCGAAAAGACACGCGCTCGAATGGTGACCTGGTACGCGGTCCTCTACTGTGCACCTTGGCTCTCTATTTGTTGCGCACCTTTGGCTTCTTTCTGTTATGTTTACGTATTTCACTACGATTGCATAATTTGCTCTTCGTTGGGATTATACGGGCTCGCATGTTCTTCTTTAATGCCAATCCCTCGGGTCGAGTGCTCAATCGCTTCTCTAGTGATATTGAGAGCGTGGATGTGGCCTTGCCCCAGGCTATGATGGACTCTTTGCAGGTAAATCAATCTATAATTAAGGTAACTTATATTATAATTTATCATCTACTACAGTTCTTTGTGGATGTGGTGGCTGTCTTAGTCATCGTGGCAATCGCCAACTATTGGCTACTCATTCCAGCAGCTATTATGGCCATTTTGATGTACTTTTGCCGTTCATTTTACATAGGTGCCAGTCGCAGTCTGAAACGCATTGAGAGCTTAAGTAAGTCAATGAGTAAGCATAATTCTTACTAACAGTCATTTTTCATTGCTAGCTCGTAGTCCTGTTTACACGCATGCCAATCAAACATTTCAAGGCTTGACTACTATACGAGCGTTGGATGCTATGCCACAATTGGAGCACACTTTCCATGGCCATCAGAATACGAACTCTTCAGCACTTTTTCTCTATACGAGCGCCAATCGTGCCTTTTCCTTTTGGACGGATCTCATTGTGTTGTTTACATACTGGCTGCGACATTCAGTTTCCTGGTTATCAATCAGACCTTCTACAGCGGTGATGTTGGCTTGGCTATCACCCAATCATGACACTGGTGATAATGTGTCAATGGGGTATGAGGCAGACAGCAGAGCTGGAGAATAGATGACAAGTGTGGAGCGTATATTGGAATACGCAAAGACACCATCTGAACCGGCACTGGAAAACAGCAAAGGAGATAAATCTTTCGTCAGACTGGCCACAAAAGGGTCATCTACGCTTCTCTAATCTACGCATGAAGTATGCCCCAGACGATATAGAAATTCTAAAAGGTATAACCTTTGAGTCACAGCCCATGGAGAAGATTGGCATTGTGGGGCGCACGGGCGCTGGTAAATCCTCGATTATTCAAGCACTGTCCGGCTAGCTGTCAATGAAGGGCTCATTGAGATAGATGGTCAGGACATTGCCCAACTAGGACTGCACGATCTACGCAGTCGTATTTCAATCATACCACAGGAGTCAGTCCTCTTCTTTGGCACCTTGCGCTTCAATCTCGATCCATTTGGTATGAAGAGCGATGAGGAGCTTTGGAACGCTCTCGACGATGTAAAGCTGAAGAAATACGTTGCCAGCTTGGAGGGCGGGCCTCTCGTGCTATATGCAAGATGGCGGCTCGAACTTCAGCATGGGCCAAAGGCAATTGGTTTGCCTAGCCCGAGCCATACTCCGCAATAATCGAATAATCATCATGGACGAGGCGACGGCTAATGTGGATGCTAAGTAAGTAATCAATAATATCTTGCAAATATGTTGATTAAATTAATTACTTATAATTACAGCACTGACAAGCTTATTCAGGAAACAATTTGTACCAAATTTGCCCATTGCCACGGTGTTGACCATTGCTCATCGTCTTCACACAGTCATGGACAACGACAGGGTCCTAGTTATAGATGCAGGGAAAATAATCGAATTTGGAGCACCACATAAGCTCTTGCAGCTGGAGGATGGTGCTCTTTTAAATCTAGTTAATCAAACTGATAAGGCCACGGCTAATCAGCTCAAGAAAATAGCAGCAGAGAGTTACATGCGCAAGAACAAATAAAACAAAATTAATTTTAATTGAATTCATTTACTTACATGCCATTTTAAGTTAACGGTTGTTCGTGCGAAAGTTGTATCTTCTCTTAGGGGCTATCGATTAATTACTGAAGCTCGCATACTAAAGCTGTTCAGTATGAGGTGCGAAAAGTCCAATTGCAATTGCAATCTATATAATATGTTTATGCAATAAATATGTTTATTTAGTATTAATTTTTACTTCGTTTCTTTCAGGAATGTTTTATATATATTTTGTTTTTATTCACGCGACAATCAGTGAAAATGCAAGAGCAAGTTTACTTTAGGGACTATCGATTAATGACTGAAGCTCACTTACCAGAGCAAACTGCTACGAAATGTGAGGCAAAACGAATTAGCAGTTGTAAATACTTTAATTCAAATCATCTAACAAAATTACATTGTTTAGTTTTCTAATTGAGTGTGCTTATCCGGTCTATCTGCTATGCAGCCAAAAGCCGCCGGTAGCATTTAACAGTCGTTCAAGTCGCGCGACGATGATTACCGCAAAAATTGACCGCCTGCTGAGCGGTGGGCGTTGCCAAACAATTGAGTTGTGCCACAAACTACGTCATCACTTTTTTTTACTGGCAGAGGCAGAGGCACTGGCAAGTGGCCACCACATGCTCGGTGGGTGGTTTTTGTAATTATGGACATGCGCCACCCATTCCGTCACATTTCAGTACATTAACCGCTGAAAGCGTTCAAACTACATATAACAACAGCAAGAGCCACAGCAAAAAAGTGAGACTCACTCAAAAGCTGGCTGGCACTTATGTGTGGACGGAAGCCGATGGGCGGAACTAGAGCGAGTCAGACAGACAGGGAAAGAGACAGAGACAGACTTAGAGACGGTGGTCGGTGAGTCGGCCCTTGGGTCGGTGGGCGTTGCAAAAAAAGAGGGTTCCCAAATTGCTAGCCAGAAGATGACAATGATGTGATTTTTGTGTGCGGCAAGCATCTTTTTTTATTATTCCCAGATTTTTTTCTTGCTTTTTTGCTAACTCACCAAATATCATATATATATATCTGTATATATAGTATGTATTTCCGTCTCTTTCTCTTCCTGTGTGTGGGTGTTGGCAGTTCCGAATGCTGTGGCATAAATTGTCTGTCGGTTTTTTAGTCGCCGTAGATTGCTTTTGCACCCAGTTCAGCTCGGCTCAGCGGGGTAGCCAGTGGAACTTGACTTGTCGACAGGAATATCAATTACTTAACTGAAACTCCCGAATCTTATCTGAGCAATTTTATCAATTATCTGACGCGTGCACGTGTCCTTTTTGGGACAGGCAGACCGCAGAGTGCAGTCCACAGATATAAACAACATTTTGAACAGGGCACGTAGATAAATCGATGGTTGGCCTCGTAACTCATCTTAAACGATCTCTCTTTCTCTCGCTCCCTCTCCCCGGGACCACACATCGTGCTCTAGCACCCAACGAATCGGAGTACGTGCACACGACCAAATTTGCTTTATTATGCGGTCAGGATCAGGATGCGACCTATGTGGCAAAGCGGAAGTGTTTTGCCCAGTGATAAATGTCGCAAAGGTGGGCCACATACAAAGGTGGGCAGCTGATCAGTTTGTATAATCCCCACGTTCCATTCCATGGTTCAAGCCGTCGCAAACTAGGCTTTTCACCGTGAAGCTTTCTGGGACTGGGCCACAATATAAAATATTTATATTTAATTAGCTTGCACGAAATTTTGGACAGTGTTTGATGAATGGCTTCCTTTGTGACCGAAAACTCCCCAAATTAATAAAAAAAAGGGCAGCCGCCAGCTGCAAATCGATTTCAATATTTTTCAAACTTCATTAAGTCTTTATTTCCATTGATTATGATGGAATTGTTAATCTAGGCACATGCAGTCGGCACTTTGTTTACTTTTTTATAGTTATTACCTATATAAATAGTTATCAAGGGTATAGCAGAATTTTTAAATGTCGGAATTTGACATTTATATTTATTATTATTAATAATAATTCTCTATTAGGAATGATGGTATTCGGAAAAAATTCCTATAAAATAAATACTTTTTATTTTTGTTTTATTACTGTATATACTAATTTAAATACAGTTATTTTTAAAAACAATTCTCATTATCCCACTCTCTCTCTCTCTCTGTCGTCTTTCTCCTCTCTCTAGCTCCTCTGTCTATTTTCTCTCTTTTCTCTCTCTCTATCCCCTCTTTCTCTTCTCTCCCTGTATCTGCTCTCTGTCTCTCCTCTCTCTATTTCAAATACAGATAACTGGACTTAGTAAAACCTTCTCTTTCTCGTCTTCTCTCTTTGTTCGCGCTCCCTCTCCTACTTCCCCCTCTCCATCTCTCTTAAGTTACGTGCAGAGTATCTTATAGTCATGCTTATTTATCCATTTTTTGTTGCTGTTCCTATTACAATGGCATCATGAATCGCATTTACTTTGAGTAATAATTAGATATTCAAATTGTTTGTGGAAATGTCAATTGTCGGTCACTTCGCTTGGGGGCGTTTAGCCCGAGTGAGTGGGGGCGTGGCATTGTTTAGGTGCAACAGAGACTGACAATAATGAACATGCATTGTAAATAATGTATTAAGACATTAAATCGCTCATTGAGGCAATTTACATTCATTATTATATTACGAGCTCATCGTACGTGCCCATAAGCCATGGGAATTGGAGAAAGGCTCGACGAGAGAGGGAGTCGCCAAGGCAGACGGAGACGGAGGCAGAGACGAAGACACAGTCGAGACATACCCGAATACATTCCCAATCTCATATTTGTTGGGAAATTAATAAAATCATAAAAATGTAATTAATTAATTCACAAGACAGCAGCAGAGAGAAAAAAGAAAAGAATAAAGAAAAAATGCATTGCCGCCACAGACCGTGGATTGGCGGCGGGCCTTGGGTGCTCCTCTGATTAGCGATTCAGGTGCGTGAGTGCATTTTTTTTCGGTTTTCAAGAGAATTTCTTCAACGGCGACCGTGACGGACTCTAGCAAACGAGTCTTCGCCTGCCCCCCTCCTCATCCCCTGCCTACTGACAGTCCGATTGACAGATACAAACTAAAGTGGGCAGCAAATGCGATCGTCAGGGCGACCTCTACAATTGCAATTTCTACTACTGATATTTGGTTACTGGACAGATCTAGCCTTTGTTTAAGAATTTTAGTGATTATTGGTGAACGGCCCTCTCTGACTCTGACTCTGACTGCCAATCTGAACTGATTTTAGCCTTTTTTAAATGGGAGTCCTCTGCTTCTCTTTGCATGCTATCGAATTTGGTTGACAAAGTACGTCAAGTAATAAGTTGGTAAGAAGTCGGTCTCGGTCACGGACTCTGGCAGCGGGCAACAATATAGCAAGCAGAAACTCGAGTTTCAAAAATTTGCCACATGTTTCGAATTTCAAAGTCTAGCTATTCTCAGCCAACTCAAGCAAAAACGGCCTCAGGCAAATGGAGGGCGTGTCCCCGCCTTATGACAAATTATGACAGCGAGCATTTCGCATTTGATTTATGACCCCGCTGCATTCAACTATGACCCCCTTTTTCTTTCCAAGCCGCGACTATGCTAACAGATTTCCTGTTGCCGACTTTTTCCAAAATGTTGCTTCTTAATAGTTTCTATAGATATATTTTCAAATTGAGTCCATACGGACTTTATAGGCAAGCTGATTACTTTGGCTATAAATATCGTTAGATTTAATGTAGTTGCTTTCATAAGTAGTGAGACGCAAGTGGACTAAAGTCAGTTTAAAGTAAGTTAAAGTAAGAAAGTAGTCAACACTCAGGTAAATGATTATACCTTATTTTAAAGAGGTCTTCAGAATTTGTATTAACTTTTCGAAATTCAATTGTACGGTATACAAAATGCGCCGTGTGAAAAAAGAGAATACTTTGGCTGCTTGGGGTTACTTTTACATAATTTTAATGATTTTTAAGTGATTTTTAACGTGCTGCATTATGGTTGTTTAACTGTTTAAAGCGACACCAATCCGGACGTAATTAATGGCAGAATAATTTACCGCAAAGCTTACGGCTGCAGATACGGCCAGCCAGACGAATACTCTATTCCAAATGGGTCCGGCCCCATCGAACTGTCAATGAGCTTCAATAGCTAGTGTAATTGTCAATTCTAACTTTATACTCTTTATTTCCCCAGTTGCATATAGCTCATATGAGAATCTTTTCTCTCATGTGTTTCCGTGATATTTGTTTTATCCCTTTATCTGTAGCTCCCTCTACAGTCACCGCAGCCGAACAAACACTTACACACGACATTAGCATCATCATCGTCAGCATCCAGTGATACGTTGTTCATTTGCCGCAATTTCAGTTTTCGAATACCCCTAAAAGAGCAGTGGCAGTAGCAGTAGCTGACTTCTCGCAGCCGGCACCCAAAAATTCCCTGCCTAAGTGTTACAATAATAAAAACTCATGCTTGGAGGCGTGTCCCAACATAAAACTGCAAAACGAAACGAGCAACGAGACGACAGAATCATACAACAATACAATAATACCAGAAGGGTGCCTGGCCATAGAACTTCCCATTTACAGGGTGGCTAGAGCCACGAGTACACGATACTCGCTCACATAGTCAACAAAGTGAGTATATTGAGTTGGGCCAGAGACTTCCAATTTGTATGTATAATCGTATATAATTTACTCTAATAAATTCTCACGACTTTTCTTTCTTGAGGGCTCTTTGAGAAACAACTATATTTGCCATAGTTAGAACTAAATTTAGCAACTGAATATGATTATAAATTATTAAATTATGATTATAAAAATTAAATTATAAATTACTATGAGCGATCATTCGTTAGTCGAGTATACCCGTGCGCGATAAGCTTACTTGTACTTTTTACTCTGCAAACAAAAGTCAATTGTCGAAGCCAATAAGTCGCTAATGCAATTAACAATTCACACACACACACACAGAGAGAAGCTGAAGGCTGAGGGCTGATGGCTGAGGGCTGCGGATTACAAAACTAATAACTCACCATGTGTGAGCCCTCCTTTCTCTCGCTCTCTGTGAAGAGGCGTGACACGTGAGACACCTGGAGTGATTGTTTGATATGGCCATGAGGAGTAGTCGCTATCAAATCTCATACAAACTCTCCCTCTCTCTCTCTCGCTCTCTCATTTATTTGCGACAATTTGGTGCGTTAAATTACAAAAATTAGTCACACGGCGAACTGGGAAAAAGGCTGAACAACATTTTGCCTTCGGGGCCTGCCGTGTTTAAATCGCACAAATTGGCAGTTTAATTGTTCGAATTGACACCAAATTTTGTTTTGGCCCTTAAGTGGCCCAGAATAAATGGGCAACTGGGAACTGATTTTGTCAGCTTGGAGGCGTGCACCGATAGCCAGGAATTTATTGCGCTGGTTAGCAGTGAATTATTAGCAGCATTTAGGCTCTTGAGCAGTTCAACTGCTGTGTTTAGCACACTCTGTTCAACTCATGCAAACATATGAATGCTATGTGTATGTTTATGTATGTGTGTATCGACTCGAAAATATATTACTCAAGCACGACAAAGCTTAGATATCCTACCCAAAAATATCCAAGAGAAGATGAAATTTTATATATATGTAATGGCAGACGCTTTTGCTTTTCTGCTATCATAAAGGGAAGAATTTGAAATCGAAGTGCGAGACTTGCTAAGAAAGAGAGAAAGCTGCCATCTCGCTTGATCGCACTGGGCTTATGTCTGCAATACTGCTCTCTTAAAACGGAAGCATTGCTTCAAGTGCATACATGTTTATGTGCACTGCACTTTTGTGCGGGACTTATTAAGAGAGGGAGATAGAGAGAGAGAGCTCGATCGCGTTAGGTTTAAGGCTACAATTCTCATCTCATAGAAGCAAAGACTTGTGCCTTGCTCATACGTACGTATTAAGAATAATAGCCATCTCGCTCACCCACACTAGGCTTTAGGACTGTCAGCTCCCGTTGCTCGTTGAGAATTGAAAGAGAACAAAAGAGTCAGCAATTACGTAGTTGAGCTCGACGAAAAATGTTATGTAATAAAATCTATAGTTTGTTTTGAATTAAATTGTGTGTTTATTTACAAAAGTTTGTCTCTACACTTGAGCCAAATTCTTGGGGGAGAGACATATTTTATGTACAGCAAAAATGTTAACAAAGATGTTATTCAGCTCTTCGGCTCTTTCAGTAAATACTAGCTCTTCGGCTCTTTCAGTAAATACTACGCGCCAGGGCCAGCGAGGCTGCAGCGGGGCCAATCGACGGCATACCTACACCCATGGCCACGCCCACGCCTACGCCCACAGTTGAGGCAGAGCCAACGGTGTTGGCATTAAACTTTTCGAAGCCGCTGATCGTTTCCGTTGGCAGTTTCTTGCGCAGATCCGGTTTGGGCCCGCTGAGGCACATTTTCTCCAGCTGCTGGTGCTGCGAGCGCACCGCAAAGCGGTTTACATGCACTGGTATGGGCACTACAATTTTGGTGCCACTCGAACCGCCATTTCGGCCCAAGCCGTGCGACGTGAGTCCGGCCTTAACGCGTTTCCATTTGGCGCGACGATTTTGAAACCAGATTTTTACCTAAACCAAAATAAGGTAGAAAACCAGAAGAGGCACAGGAAAAGTTAACAAAACGAAGGCTAAAAGAGAGAATAGACATGATTCTGAAAGGATTTACTCTCAAATTCTATAAAGTTCAGCATCTTCAGAGATTATGCTTTCAGTATCATATTGTCTCAATAACTGTTTATATTGGCCCTGTTAACACACCTGGACTTCGCTTAGTTTCAGACTTGTGGCTATTTGACTGCGCTCCGTTAGGCTGAGATACTTTTTGGCATGGAATTCGCGTTCCAGCTCGAGCAGCTGCTCCGACGTGAAGGCTGTGCGTCGCCGACGAGACTTGGAGGAGCTGTTGCTGCCACCGCTCTGCGACTCCTTGCCGCCGGCTTCATGGCGCGACTGACTGCCCTCGTCATCGCTGCAATCCTCACTGTCCGAGTTGGTGTATGCTACGAAATGAATATAATGAATAGAGAAATCAACGCAGAGCTTCAGAACTTCAGAAATCTTATTAACAATTCATATCTCTAACGACTTAAGCTTTCGCATTAGATGCGCATCCCCCATTAACACTACTTAACAAACTTTAGACCCTGATGCTGACTTCGACTTCTGTCGTCAATGGGCTGTGTCATAACATTTGTGGCAAACATATTTAGTTATAACTGGAGACATGTGTGAGCCCATTCCAAACCATTCGTTCCCTTCCCGCCCATTCCAACCACAACAACAACAGCAATTTGCAAGCCGAACTCAAGTGTGAGTAGGAAGAAGACAGAGAGAGAGAGAGAGTGAGAGAGCAAGTTGGTGGGCATGAGAGCAAGTGAGTGAGAGAGAGAGAGTGACCGCAGCTTAGCAAGTTCATCCCCTCAGAGATGCCTGATTATTTTTGTTAACGCTTAAACGCTTTTTTAACACTTACACGCTTCAAATGTGCCCATCGCCTGCCCTGTCACTGATTTATTTGCACTGTGCACGGCGGTGGTGGACCATCATCGAGTGCTGTATGCGCACCCCCAACATCATATGAAATTCAGTTATGAATACATTATACCTCTCTGTGTGTGCCAATTCGATTCGCCTAACTTCTGCAGAGGAGACCCTCAGTCAGAAGAAGTCATGGAAATGCGGTTAGCTAAAACTTTTCTCTTCCATTCCATTTCAATGACTAAATCGTTACGTTTGTCAAAATGTCAGCTCCATTTATGATGTTATTGTTATATTCCCTCTCACTCTTACTCACTTTCTTTGTCGCTCTCTTTCGCTCTTTCGCTCTGGCTGTCAGTCTCAGTTCTCCTCGGAGAACTTTGCAGCTTTTGATTGACATCAAACATTGGGTCGTAAATGTGTTTTATGCTAATTTTGTCTATGACTTGACTGCCTCATTTTAATTACCATGACAAAACCACTTTAAACCCACTACAAGAAGAAGAATAACTTGGACTTCAAGAACGGTGAGAGACAGCCACAGAAGTTAGCTTTTTGCTGTTTCAGAACGGTTCCTTAAGAACTTTTTCAATTATTATCATAATAGTTATAACTAGTTAGATCTCCGTAAAATCAGTTATAACTAGTTATAACTCCGTATAATCACCCAATCAGTGAGCAGTTGGGGAACAGATCAAGTTTGAAAAGCTTAAGACCATACCGAAAATAGAGTCTAGAAGTTCTTCTAGAATTGTTTTGTAACTGAAGAGGATTACTTAGCAGAGCCCAACGTGAATATTTCAATGAATAAACTTAATCTTTTTCAATTATTACTATTTGGAATGCTCCATTTACACCTTGTAACTAACTTCAACATCTTCAAGGTTCTACCAGCAGAAACTTTTTGTAACCTCTTACAGGTACAGATCAACCTGTGCAGGATAAAACGACGAGCTCAACGAACCACACATACATAACTTATTCTCTTCTTTAGAATTGATGCCAATATGAAGAATAAAACGCGATCAGTCGTTCGACCTGTAAAGACGTGAATTCGAACAGCCTTCGCTTAAGCTCTACTGCTGCAGAGTTCTAAAAATAGAACTTTGCGGTGCATTCTTCAACGCAACAGCAACAAAAACCGCACACGCAGCGTTTTCTTATCGCTTGCTTCCGCGTAACTCAATTGCTTTAATTGCAATTTACGAAATTTCGTCGCTTGGCGCGAGTGCGCCTGCACTCAAAAGCACAATCCGCGATGACATCTAATGTCAATAACCTCGCTACAGCTGTAAAGGTAAATGCAGAAATGCAAGCCCAGCTTAACGTTGTGATGGCAAATAGGCAAGCCTCCATCATGCCAATAAACTCAAAAATAGATATCGCCTCCGTGCAAGGCATCACTAACAACAAAAACACGAAACGTAAACAGCCAAATTCACCAAAAACCATCAAGAAAAGGCTCATCTTCGACGAACCAAGCACCAGCAATGCAGCATTAATATCAGAAAATCGATTTTCACTGCTCGTAGAAGAAGATGAAGACTACAGCGAATCACCTGTAGCTCCAGAAGCCCCAGTATTGACCGACCAGCAAACTACTCCGAAACCTCGTCCGCCCCCCATATGGTGTCCAAACATCAAGTCTGTGGCCCTACTTCAACAGATAATAGATAAAGTAATTGATGCTAAATCATACGTAATTAAGCCAAAGAAGAATAACATAGGTGTATTAACCCAATGCAGTGAGGACTATCGCAGAGTTATAGACCACTTTACTAAGCTGGAATTGGAGTTCCACTGCTACCAGCTTAAGGAGGACAAACCATATAGAGTCGTGTTCAAAGGGCTTCACTCCAGCACTGATACAACACTAATTAAAAAGGAATTGGAAACCAAAGGCCACACAATTACAAATGTGCACAACCCACTGAGCCGTATGGACAAAACACCGCTAAATATATTTTTTGTTGACGTGGCTCAGGCCCCCAACAACAAAGAAATTTTGGACATTCGAGTTGTCTGCAGGCAACGCTGCACAGTGGAACTGCCAAGAAGATACAACGACCTGACACAATGCCATCGCTGTCAAGAATTTGGACACACACAACGCTACTGCCACAAAGCTCCCAGATGTGTGCGTTGCGCCGGGAAACACGCATCCAAAGACTGCACCCGCGAAAAGGACCAGGCACCAACTTGTGTGCACTGTGAGTTACAGCACCCAGCCAACTATAAGGGCTGCCAAGTATACAAGCGGTTGCGCAAATTGCAATCCCCAGCACAAAAAAGGAGTCCCACACAAACACCGTCTACGGGTCCGAGTACTGCTTCCGAAATTACAAGGCCCCGGAGCATTACCCAAGCCACGAGCTTTGCAACGCCTATTAGTGGTGTTTCTTACGCACAGGCCGCTAGAGGTGGACCGTCAAATAAGAATACCACAAGTGACACTTTGTTCACTGAAATGCTTCAGCAACAACAACGTCAGTTTGACGCAATTAATGCCGAGCTCAAAGCGATGCGAGAAGTACAATCCCAACAAGCAACCATGCTAAACAGTTTAATGGCCATCATAACCAAGCTTGCCTACAAATAATGGCTTTACGTGTGGGTATCTGGAACGCCAATGGCCTGAGAAACAAGACTCAGGAACTGGCTGCGTTTCTCTCACAAGAAAACATAGATATAATGTTAATAACAGAAACTCATGAGTGCCCCACTACACAAATTTTCGGATACGAACACTATCAGGCTCATGGTGAAGGAGCAAACTGCTTTGGTGGATCCTCAATCCTCATACGAGCAACAATACCGCATACACCTTTACTGCCAATTTGCAACGCAACAATGCAGGTCTCAGCCATCACCCTGCCTACGTCTATTGGAGCGATCGAAGTTGCGTCAATTTATCTTCCGCCAAACACTGGTCTGTGTGATCATCACATGGAACAGGTTCTAGGCCAAAGGTTGAATAAGACCCTCATCGGCGGCGACTGGAATGGATGGCACCCATTTTGGGGAAGCAATAGTGCGAATCGTCGCGGAGAAGTCATATTTGAGGCGATTCAAAACTTACAATTCAGCATATTGGCGACTGGAGCCCCCACCCGTTACCCAATTAATGGACACAGGCCCTCGGCAATCGACTTCGCTGTCTACAAAGGCATCTGTGACCGGCAATTGACCATTGAAGAATCCTTGGACCTATCCTCTGACCACCTGCCACTAATAGTCACAATCCACGCGCAGCCACAGCCCTTGCCCATTAGGAAACAACTACTGCCAGCAGGATCAGATTTAGGAGTCTTTAGGCGCGAGCTCCATTACTCTTTGCACATAGAAATGGAACTTAACACTCCTGAAGACGTGGACTACGCAGCAAACAAACTGCAGGAAGAAATAGTCAAAGCTGCGCACCAAGCCGCCCCACCATCTTGCCAAACAAGACAACAGTCTCCGTACAACATCCCCCTCACCTTGGAGGCCCAACACCTACTAATACACAAAAGATGGGCCAGGAGACGCTGGTTAAGATTACGCACGCCTGATGCCAAATCCATGTACAACGAAGCCACGAGGCATCTTAAAGCTGCTCTCGCCCTGCTTCAAAAGAGGTGTATCAGCGATGCGCTGGTACGAGCTGAATCGCCCACTGACGCAGAGTTTCAATTATGGAAATTTACAAGAAAGCTCAAACGGCAGCCAATACGACGTCATCCCATTCGGAGCATTTCTGGTTCCTGGCACATTGGAGACGAAGCTCAAGCTGAGGCTTTTGCAAACCACCTTCAAGATCAATTCACGCCGGTGATTACCGCAGAGGCCTCAGAAATCGAAGCAACAGAAGACATCGTTCTCTCGCCCCTCCCAGCTGAAGACCAGATAACTGGATGTACAAAAGAAGAGGTTCTTGAACACATCAGAAGAGTGAAGGCAAAAAAATCCCCTGGATATGATCTAATAAACGGCAGAGTCCTTAGAGCACTGCCTGACTCCACCATAGACTACATAACTATGGTGTACAACGCCATGCTCCGCATCCGGCACTTTCCAGCCTGCTGGAAGCGCGCCGTGATTGTGATGATTCCTAAGCCTGGCAAACCCGTGGAGAAATTGAGTCGTACAGACCAATTAGCCTGTTGCCAGTACTCTCCAAAATATTCGAAAGAATATTTCTGGAACGAGTACTGACACATCTGGGACGCCAGGAGGCCATTCCAAACCATCAGTTTGGCTTCAGGAGACAGCATGGAACACCGGAACAGGTTCACAGAGTTGTGCACCATATCCTTGGAGCCTTTGAAGAAAAGATGTACTGCTCTGCCGTCTTTTTAGACATCAAACAGGCGTTTGATCGAGTTTGGCACCTGGGACTGCTGCAGAAAGTGAGGACCACCCTTCCAGCCCCATTTTTCGCGTTGCTATCCTCATACCTTATTGGAAGAACCTTCCAAGTGTCAAGGGGGCAAACAGTATCCTTGACTAGACCAATTATGGCTGGAGTACCACAGGGTAGTGTTCTAGCCCCAACACTTTATACTTTATTCACAGGAGATATGCCAACTCCCGAGCCAAATATAGGAAGTACAGATGCAGTACTCATAGCGACCTATGCAGATGACACCGCCATCTTATCACGTCACGTATCTGCGCAAGAAGCTTCAGACTCACTACAAAAATATCTGGACTCTTTCGGACGCTGGGCAAAACGGTGGTGTATCACCATTAATGCACAAAAGTCTGTACATACTACCTTCGCCACTAGAAGAGGAGATTGCCCAAGCGTTGCATTGGGGCCCACTATTCCCAAAGCCTCAAAAGTAAAGTACCTTGGTATCACTCTTGACAGAAGGCTGACTTTTAAAGCGCACATAAGTCAAGTAACCTCAAAATGCAAAAGCAAGCTAAAAACCCTCGACTGGATGCTGAGAGCTTCAAGCAAGTTGTCTTACAGCAGCAAGGCCGCCATCTACAAGGCAATAGTTGTCCCAACCTTCGTATATGGTATCTCTCTATGGGGCTCCTCGGCGAAGACTACAAGGAACAAAATTCAGACCCTGCAGAATAAAGCACTACGCAGATGGACTGGAGCCAGCTGGTTTGTAAGAAACTCAGTCTTACATAGGGATTTAGCAATTCCCACAGTTGCTGAACTCATTGGGCGACACAGTTCAAGATACGCGGACAGACTTGCAGCGCATCCTAACCATCTCGCAAGCAACCTGGCTATAAACAACAATAGGCGAAGACTGAAGAGATTGCATCCTCTAGACAATATTAGAACTAATTAAGATAGTAGCTACAAGTGCAGAATAATTGGCATATCTGCCCTCCCATTAGTTAAGGTTTAGAGCTAAATGCGCTATAGAGTCTAAGACAATAAGCTGCAACAAAATAAAGAAATAAAAACGAAAAAAAAAAAAAAAAAACGTATTATTAATCTTTGTTTCATCGAATGATCCAAAAGATTTAAATTTGAATCAAGTTTCAGTTCAGATTGCTGTCCTTATAAAATATACAATCATAAGTTATACTTGGCTAAAACAGTTACCAGTTTCATCATTGTTAAAGTACATTAACTGATTTCTAAGCTAATACTGCCAACATCTTAGATTCGCTTAAGCTTTGTCACCTACCTCCATTGCGACTCTTGTCGAGCTCCGTGGCGTAGTTTTGGGGCGACATAGTGAGGCTGATGTCGCTGCAGGAATCGCCGCTGCACTCATAGTCCTCGTCCATGCCGACATCGACAGCAGGTTCTGCAGGACTTGCTGATTTCGAGGGCGATGATTGCTGAGGTGGTGATGGCTCGTGCTGTTGGCTTGGCGCTAAAGCCATGGGCTGATGATGATGATGATGATGTTGGCTCTCGGCCATGTGTTGGAGTCTGGCATGTACGCTCAGACTATGCACATAATCCTGGTTCATGAGTTCTGCGAGACGACGATAGCTTAGATCAGAGGGAGCAGCAGCAGCAGCAGCTGCGGCGGCAGCGGCTGCAGCAGCATTGAAGGGCAGGAATCGAGTGTCCAGCGGATGAGGCAGAGGCAGCTCATTGGGCTTTGTCGGACTGAGGCTGAGGCTGTCCAAGGCATGTGACTGTGACTGTGGCAGTGACTGTGACGGTGAGTGTGGCTCCTTGCCGGCAAACGGTGCAGCCAGGTAACCGCTGCCACCGCCGCCACCACCACCGCCGCCGGCAATTAGATGTGAGAGCCGTTCGTGGTTCTGGGCAAAGTAGCCATGCAGCCAGGGGTTGTAAAGTGGAAACTGTGTCAGACCCAGCATAGCACGTGCATTAAGCTCTTGACTATTACTTTCCCGTTCTCGATCCCGTTCCCGTTCCCGTTCCCGTTCTTGTTCTCGTTCTCTTTCCTGTTCGTGATCACTATTGGATGCAGGAATAACGGCAGTTCTTTGATTCGCAATTAGACTCTCTATGGAAAAGGGTTTCGGTAACGGTTTGCTGATCAGCTTGCTGCTGCTTTCTACCGGCGGCGGTGGCGGCAGCAGCGCCGTATGGTCGTTTTGCATTGTCAACTTAAAATTTGTTTACTCTCTTCGAATATGTCGGAGCGCGCGATACGTGACGTAGTGAACCGTTCAAAGATCTGCGCGCAAATGAAACCCAACGATGCCGCATGCACAGCACACAGCTCACTCGCCCAGTCGAAAACAACCACCGCAGACATACTCAGCGCGGGAGTGAGCGAGTGAGAGAGAGCGAACACGAACTAGCTCCGCCTTGTTAATGACCAATATGGCGCGCTGTGTTAGAGCGGTAGACGTCTCTGATTGGCTGTGCGTTAATTGCTGTCAAACCGGTATGTTTTCTATTTGTGTTTGGGGTTGTTCTTGAAGCTCCACAAATACAGGCACTTAAAGGAATACAGGAGTGCTTAATTGCTGCTTGATTCATGTGGTAATCAGACTAACCATGAATAAGGACAATATCGATATCCACATTGTTAGCAGTTGCTTAGCTTAGTTTATGCCAGGATGTGGGAAATAGAGTTAACTCTCAAGTGGCATATTAGCTGGCTTTTCGGGTTGACTGCGTGAGCGCAGGTAAGGGTGGCACTTGCCTGTACCAAGCAAAATCAATTGAATATGAATATAAATTAACTTAATATGTTTTTACACTTTAAGATAACACTTAAGAGGAATTAAGAACTTAATGATTAACGTCCCAGATCTCTCTTTTCATCTAATTTTATTGCTCATAAAAATATAAGTTCCGCCATCGAATTGTTAATTTATTATGCGAGCCACAAGTAATACGTTTGTCAATTTGCATTTGCGGCTTAAATTGGCCATAATTGACTACATTTTTGCCAACAAAAAAAAAAGCAAATGTTTGTAAACAGCATTTGGTCACGTTTAAGTGTTTGAAATATTTGATGAGCGCTTTAAATTGCAATATTTTATTTACATTGGGAATAAATTAAAATATAATTATGCGCCTTGTCGGCGATTATTGTTATTATGATAAAAAGGTCTGATTTTCATTTGGCGCTGATTCAACTTTATTTGGCATAGAGCCTGCATAAAGATATTTTGTATTTGCTACATATGAGTAAGTGTTTGTGTGTGTAGATGTTATGTTGCTGTTTGCTGTTCGCTGTTTGTTCCCTTTGCGGAAAAACGGAGAAATTAACGAAATGCAACGAAGCGTTTCATGCGCTCAAATAAATCAGGGCGCTGTTGACACCCGGGATGTCGTCTATATATGTGTGTATGTATGTGGTGGGGGCCCTCAAATACACACACAGATACAGATGCATATCGAAATTATTTACTGACAAATTGTTTTGAATATTTTGCATATTTGTGACTCGTTTGCAGCGCTCAAAAATGCGCACAAAATAAAACACAAACAATTACAACTGCATCAACTGTGAGTGCATCAATATCAATAAGACGGTCAGTGCTGTCCATTTAGCCGTTTTTAAACTGATTAGTTTGCAATGTAAATGTCTGCTGTTCACAGCACTGATGAAATGGGTTATACTACAAATTCTTATGGAGCTTTGGTGAATGTGCGCTTGTGTGAGGCTACCAACCCTAAATTATATTCCACAACTAATACAAATTTAATAACCATTAGGGTTTTCGGCTCGTATACGAAATGCAAAGTCGAACATGTGTTCGCAGTTAACCGCAACATCGGCACATAACGAGGAGCTGTCCAATGTTTACCCAGCAATTGACACGCCTTTTTTACAATTTGTAGGCTGGCTCCTATATGGGCACAGCAACTGTCCTTCGTAATTGTGTTATTTTAACCCTTTGCACAGGCTTTACTTGTAAAACTGTAATTATGTCTGGAATATCAATGCTGTTTATACAGTTTAATTGGAATTGGATAGTAATTACAGTTATTAGTTCGCTTGTTATGCGTAGGCATGGCTTATATAGTACTTAGTAGTCTATTGTTGAGAACGGTCTTTGATCTATTGACATATTGCTGAGCAATTATTTCAAATATTGCGCCAAGTGTCAGAGCACGCAGCAATCTACACTTTACATACGATGTCGATTGCACAGTTATCGGTATGCCTGGCTACTATCGATTTAAACGTTGCCACTACACGAATTTTTGACCAGATGGCAATATTTCTTTTCACGAAAAACGTTTAGCGATTCCGTGCTGCAGCCGCTTTAAGAGGTAAGTAATTATTAATTTCAGCTGACATCACGTCTTAAAAGTATGAGTTGAAAACTGTACAAAAAAGAGAACAAATTGAACTATAATATTTTGTATATATTTTATTAAATATACCAATAGTTTTAAGAAAATTGTTCTCGAAAAATCGATGGGAAAAATCACCCCATCACCGGCTTGTTATAAAACGTTGCGCATTAAAACTAATGTATTTTGTTTTTATGTTGCACTTAATAGGTAAACATGCCAGAGCTAACTGAAATCAAAAACGAAGCACCTTCGACCTCCGCTGAGGCGAAGCAACCGGAGGATGGGGATGTACGCGTCGAGGATGATGGCAGCGAGAGCGATTCGGATATGATTCCCGAATTGGAGGAGGCTGAAACCGGCACCACACAGCTGGGCGGCGGTGCCACAGGGTTGCCCATTGATATGGTTTCCAAGGCAAAGCAGTCGCGCGGCGAGAAGAAGGCACGGAAAATCATGCTGAAGCTTGGGCTGAAGCAGATTCAAGGTGTTAACCGCGTGACTATACGCAAGTCGAAGAACATCTTGTTCGTCATCAATAATCCAGATGTGTACAAGAACCCCCACAGTGACACTTACATTGTATTCGGTGAGGCTAAGATCGAAGACTTGTCGCAGCAGGCTCAAGTGGCTGCCGCCGAGAAGTTCAAGGCACCAGAAGGTCCTCTTGCTACTGATAGCGTCGGTGCCACCACTTCTGTGGCACCAATTGCCGAAGAAGATGAGGAAGAGGTTGACGGAACGGACGTCGATGAAAAGGACATTGAGTTGGTTATAACGCAGGCGAATACGACGCGTGGAAAGGCCATTAAGGCGCTGAAGAACAACAGAAACGACATCGTAAATGCCATTATGGAGCTAACTATGCTCTAAGGCGCTGGAACGCAGGAACATCGTTGCTTTCGTTTATTACCCGCCTTTCGATAAACTACAAATAAATAAACAAATCCCCAATCCCAAATGTTATGCGTCTCCGCATGTTAAGCACCAGTCGAACATTTAACATACAATAACAGGAGAAGAATAAAGTGACATGCTTTTAAAAGTCAAACACCTTGAAACTTTTTGTATTTGTATTAATTCCAACTAATATCTAAATTGACTATATCCATAAATTAAAAAATTTTAAGTTTGGCTAACTAGGATCTAAAATAAGTTGCTTTGGTTAGCTTCAATGGGTCAAAACACCCTAGATTTTCGAAGAGGGGAGTTAAGTACAATTTTAACATCAATCAATCCATCCGTGGCACATTTAGTGATAACGTTTGAGATTACTGCAATTGGTTGGCTGCAGGCTCTGCCTTCAGTACACGAGCTTGGCTGCGTGCTTGCAGACGTATTTCTGCTGGCGCCTGCATCCAAGGCTCGCCATCAGCCTGCATGGGTACCGTCCCATTCACCCGTAGCTGCAATCAATTATCATTTAAGGCTATAAACAAAGAATGATGATCGGTTGCATACCCTTATCTGCTTGGCTTGGCCAATGCGCACGGGTTTGCTTATATTGCATTGCAGCTGAGCAATGTGAAAGGATGAGACTATGCCAAACACTTCCATCATGCCATCAGAGATGGAGTTAACAATGCGCGTTTCGCCATTCGAGTTGCTCAGCTCGCACAGTTTGCAGCCAGCGCCCCAGGAATCAATATTAAGAAACACCAACGATTGTAGCTCCGGCAGTTCGACTAGTTTGTTATCTAGATGAAGTTCAAGTTTCTTATCAATGCGTTCGCAGTCCGGCTGCATGACCTGATGTGTACCAAAGGTGAAGTATAGCAGCTGCATGGGCATAAACAAGAAATTAATTTAAGAGGTTAAACTAGTAATTGATAGCTGTCTCACTTTGTTAAAAATGCGGCTGCTGAGCAGATAGAATCGAGATTCGCGTGTCTTATGGAAATTGTAGGTGATGTATGCGTCGACGCCCACGCTAAAATAGTTATAGACGTGTATGGTCTTCAAGGGCTGCATCTGGATGGGAAGACGATAGTGCAGTTTCTCAATTTGCAGATCATATCTATCAAGATTAACGGATTTGGCACGTCTAATGCTTCGCAATATCTCCAGTGGATCGAGCACTGAAGGCGGCTCAGCGCCCCAGCCCAACACACGGGACAAATCGTTGCCGGTGCCCAGTGGCATGATAGCCACTGATGGTTGAGGTTTATGTTCAGCATGTAGATGGTGTTAAGCACCCAGCCAATTGTTCCATCACCACCTGCAACTAAAATGCGACATGGACGTGGACTGGTTTTTGCTACCATTGGAGGGCATCAAGCGGTCCTCTTGAGCCCAGTTCCATCACCTGCATTGGGTGCAGATAGCCACGCAATAGCGACAAGACATTTGCGGCTGTGTTACTGCCAGATTTCGTATTAGCTATAACAATTAGTGGTTCCCAGTTTTCAATGTCGGGTGGTTAATGCCTGCGATATGCAAACGCACCGATTCTCGTGTCCTGGCTGCTACAATGCTGTAAGGCGGATATATCATGTCCCGAAACTCTCCAAAGTCACATTCACCTTTGGCGTCAACTTTCTTATAGCAGATGTCGTGGTAACATCGTTGGCACCAGGCACATCGCCAGCCATAGAGACCTGGTCCCAAGCTGCTGCTATGATGATCGTGTTCAGCTTCCTGGCCGCACTCCGTGCAACTGTAATTCATAGGCAAATTGCCGCGCACCCACAAATGACGTACTGCGTCTGTATTTCGTAGCCATTTGTCCTTGCAGTGATAACGAGCGTCCGCCTGCCTTTGACATGTCGGCTCCGAGTGCGTGCAAAGGCCGCAACAGTCGCAGAAGAGACCCGCAGACGGTTGTCAACAAAATCTCACACACATTACAAAAGCAGGCCTACGAAAAGTGATAGATAGAAAATAGTACTAGGTACATATGAAGTTTTCTTGACACATACTTGTTCAATGATTTTTATTGATTTCCAACTATGACGTGTTTTCCCCGATATGCAAATGACATCTTCCATTAAAATGCTGCGACAGAAAATGAAGAGCATGCTCAGCGCCACGAGCGAGCCAATGAGCGCTTCCACGCTAAGCTCAATGCTGGCAATGTCCATTTCTATTTACCTATGTTACACCAATTGCCAGACTTAAATTTTCACATTTTTCATGTTTACGTTTTAAATTCAATGAATGGTCCAACTAATTATAGCCAGTGTTGCAAAACGTTCGCATGCAGCTGAGCGCTAATAATACGAGACGGTATCTGTTTGTAAATTGGCTTTGTCGAATGTTATTTTGGCCTTGGCGGTAATTTACTTTATTTATGGAGATTATATTTAAAGTTAAACGTAATTTTTATTTTATTTTAATTGTATTCTTTAAAGTACTAAGCAAGCATAACTCCTTTGCATTTCATGACACGATAGTTGTTATTTTTCTACATATTTTGTCTAATATCGGCGCAAGTCAGTGTTGCGAAACTCCATGTGAGATACTGCACGTGGAGGCACACATTTTTTCAAAAACATTTTTCACTAGCGAAGCGTGGAGGGACTGAAATATGGGACGCAAAGCTGAATATAGTGAAAAACAAAAGAAAGGGCCAGGTCGAAAGGCGCGCAAACAGGGAGCACCAAAGTTTCCGAAGAAATCATTTGGTATTTATAATAATGCTACTGCCACTGAACAAATATATTAAAATATTTGTTTTCAGCGCCGCTCGACGATGAGGATAAGAGATTGTCACACCGTCAAAAAACAGCGCGTTGCCAAGCGGGAACAAAAAAGGTAGTGCAGAAGGCGAAATTAAAGGATAAACGTGCACAACAGCCTCGTAAACAGAAAAAGTATCACAGCGAGAGCGAGAGCGAGCCCGAAGCGAACCAACCGCCAGAGTCATCAGACGAGGAAGTGCCGCAACTTGTGCCAATCAAAAAACAAAAGTCAAATGGCTTCAAAAATGACGATAATGAATGGCTAAAGTTGAAGTCGAAAAAGCAGCAGAAAGCGAAGAAGCAAGAATCAGATGAGGAACTAGAAGAGGAACAAGAGCCCGAGAATGAATTTGAATCTAGTTCGGAAGAAGCGGAAGACGATGAGGAAAATGATGTAACCGATGGAGAAGAGGAGGAATCAATTGATGAGGATGATGACGAAGCTCAAGTCGGTAAATTGGACGATCTTTTTGATGACGATGCTGAAGATCAAGCAACCGATGAAGAATCAGACAATGAAGATGATGATGATGATGATGATGATGAGATGATGATGATGATGATGATGATGATGATGATGATGATGATGATGACACATTGGCCTATTGAGCGTGCTAGCAAAAACTTAAGAAGCGTCGGGACAAAGATGATAAATTGGCTCAGGAGGAAATGCAGATGTCTGTCGATCAGTCGGAAGTGTTCCATTTACCAGAGCCCGGCGAAGATGCTGAGAAGGAGCTATCTTTACAGGATGTCCAACAGCGTATTAAGGATATAATACAGGTACTCTCGGACTTTGGCAAATATCGGCAGGAAGGTCGTGCACGTAGCGAGTATGTTGACCAGCTCCGTTTGGACCTATGTTTGTACTACAGCTATAATGAGTTTCTTATGTCGCAGCGCATGGATATATTTAAGTTGAGCGATCTTATGGAGTACTTGGAGGCGGTCTGAGGTGGGTTCTTAAAGTACTATTTCTAATTTGTGGATAGTAATTAATTTTTATTTTATTTATTTATTTCTTAGGTGGCGCGTCCGTTAACTATACGCACAAATTCTCTAAAGACACGTCGTCGAGACCTTGCTGGCGCGTTAATTAATCGTGGCGTCAATCTCGATCCGCTGGGCAAGTGGACAAACGTGGGCCTTGTCATATTTAATTCAACTGTTCCACTGGGCGCCACGCCTGAGTATTTAGCTGGTCAATATATGATACAGGGTGCTTCGTCGATGCTGCCAGTGATTGCGCTGGCTCCGCAGGAGAACGAGCGAGTGCTAGATATGTGTTCTGCACCTGGTGGCAAGGGATCACACATAGCTGCCGTTATGAAGAACAAGGGCGTGTTATTGCCAACGATGCAAACCGGGATCGCATCAAGGGCCGTTGTTGCCACTTTCATCGCTTGGGCATTGTGAATGCTTGTTGTTAGCTGTGAAGATGCGACCAAGTTAGAAACATAATGACGGGCTTTGATCGTGTGCTGCTCGATGCGCCATGCACTGGCACAGGCGTTGTCTCCAAGGATCCTAGTGTAAGGACAACTAAATCGGAGATCGATGTACAGCGATGCTATAATTTGCAGCGCAAGCTTTTGCTTACCGCCATCGATTGCGTGGATGCTAAATCTTCCACCGGTGGATATGTTGTATATTCCACTTGTTCAGTACTGCCCGAGGAGAATGAATGGGTCATCGACTACGCTCTTAAGAAGCGAAATGTTAAGCTTGTGCCTTTAGGTATTGATTTTGGTGAACCTGGCTTTACCAAGTTTCCGCCAGCATCGCTACCATCCCAGCTTAAATTTGAGCATGCGCTTTTATCCGCATACAAACAATATGGATGGCTTTTATGTGGCTAAACTGAAAAAGTTCTCAAATACCATTCCCATCACTAAGGAGCAACAAGAAGCGGATGAGAAGCAGTTAGATGAAGCACTTGCATCAGATCAGCCTGAATCGAATACGGCAGAAACTAAGGAAGAGGAGGCAACGGAACCATTGAAGGATCCCGAAAAACGTACCGGAAAACGTGCTGGCAAGCCCAACCTTACGGACGTAGAACATGACCTAAAAAGAAAAAGCTTGAACAAAGTAAGACGAAATATGTTGCCAGGTATTGAGAAGCCCATCAAAGTGACCAACAAGGCAAAGAAAGAGCAGACGCGCCTGACTCTGCCGAGAAAAAAGAAAACACCGTTGCTACTTCCCCAATAGTCAAAAATAAGCAGACGGACACCACAATCGAATGGCAATAAGAAACAGAAAGTGCTGAAAAATGAGCAAAAAGCTACGGCGCAAAAAAATGAACACAATGCTAAGCCAACGTCTAAATTAACTAAGAAACTTTCACAGGCGCCGAGAGTGGATATAGATGAACTGCCATTGCTGGAAGGAAAGCCCATCAAAATGCAAAACAAACTGAAAAATAAGTCAAAGCAGTTGGGGCAGTTGAAAAAATCCAAGAAGACAGTCGACAGAAAGCAAAAGCTTAAAAAATAATCTGAAATATAAATAAGTTTTTTAAAAAGTTGATGGCGGGTTTGTTGCGAAACTTAAAATATGTAATAAAAATATATATATTGTATATTTATAACAAATATTTAGGCTAGCTCAGCATAAACCATGCAATTATTTGTTTTTATAATAGGTACTAAATATTTTGGATCATAAATGTTTCGTAATCAACATAACAATAAATGTATTTTTATTAGAACTTCCATACCATATATGCTTTTTATCACAATATATATTAATGTATATATTCTATATAATATCATCATGTATAATACTTTCGTATTTAAACTGCAGCGCAGAGGCAGATAAGGTTGAGGCGTTGGATGGATTCAACATTAAATCTTAATTTCAGTGCGAGAAGTAGAAGCGAAATGTTTAAGAATAATTTTTGGTTTATTGTGGTGCATTGTTTGGGCTGTGACTCACTGCAAAGCGGATATTAATTTAGCCACGATGCACAGCATCCGGTCGAATCTGGAGTCGGCGCGTCTCGCCTTGTACAAATTTCTGTGCGTTTGCATGTGGTAATTGGTCTGCCAACTACGTGGACAACTTTCAGCTGGCGGAGAAGAGATATGCCGATGCAATGATTGCTGTTCTGACAGACAACAGCAATATGGATCCTCCACGCCTATTTAAGCAACTCCAGGACTATTTCAGTTCATGTGTAGGTCATCCACAGGAGAAGCAGATCCAATTGCCACAGGAAACTACTCTCTGGCGATGCCTTCGAATGGACCGCGGGCAACGGCCAGACTTCGCAGATATGGATTGAATGGTGTTTTCTTCGATGAGATGGCGGATGTTGCTTACAACGACTCGCTCCGCTATGTAGTGGAGCTCAAAAGGCCAGTGGCTCGAAACAACCACTTGGTGAGTGAAATCAAAAAGTAAATGAAATATAAATTGTACTTCAACTGCCTTTTTGAAGCCTCTAAGAACTGGCCTCCAGCTGTTGGAAAAGGCTCTGCGTGATTTACGGGAGAAACATCACAACGAGGAGTCGCTGCTGCACCTGTGGACATTGAGCAAGCTGAAGCAGGAAATACCGCAGATCGAGTGGCAAACCTACTTTGAGGAACTGCTGGAAATGGAGCCCAGAGATGATAAGCTACTCGTGCAGATTAGCGATGTGGAATATTTCCGAAAGCTGGGCGAGCTGCTGCGTGAAAGTAATAAAACCATTTTGGAATTCTATCTAAGGAGCGACTGGCTAGCTTTGTAAAGGAAGCCAAGCCACGCTCCACAGCGCACAGTTGCATACATCATATGAGTGCGTTGCTTCCCTTGGGCATGAACCACCTCTACGATCGTTATGTATATAGAACAAGGTCGGAGGACATGCGGCAGCTGCAGCAGATGTTTGCCAGCTTACGCGGCACGTTTGCCAAATACTTGGAGCTGAATCGATTGGAGCTAAGTTCCGAGCAGTTAACCTATCTACATGCCAAGCTGGCGAACATGCAATTGAAACTGGGCAACCTACCGGATACAGCGAGCACCGATAATGATTTCTATAATAATCACTATGCCAGTGCATCATTTACGGCTGACGACTTTGTGGAAAACTTTTGGCAGGCCCTGCGTTTACGTACGCATCTGCAGCATTTGCCGTTGAGGCAACCAGGAGCGACTGTGCAACTGAAACTACTATGTGAATGATGACTTGGTTAGAGCCCGCAATGCGCCTTATTTTGAGCATGAGCGAAATATGTTGACCGTTCCATTGGTCTTCATGCAGTGGCCCTTTTACGATTATCGACAGCATTCCGTTTTTCGACATAGTCTGATGGGCTTTATACTCGGTCACGAGCTTAGTCACGCCTTCGAGCAGGAGGGCATACTCTTCGATGCCGCGGGCAACGAGTTGGTACTCGGATTACAGATACGTCAAATGTCAAATTTCAAGCTGCCCTAAAATGTGTCCAGCACTCGCCAACAGCATCGCTGAAGGAGCGATTGGCAGATTTCAACGGACTCCAACTGGCTTATGACACGTTCTTTGGGTTGGGACATGATTCAAATCGGTTTGAGTATCGCCCATATGAGTTTGAGCAGGAGATGTCGCCGCCACAGCTCTTCCATTTGAATTTCGCGCAGTTCTTTTGTGGCCGTCTACCAACAGCCATAGGCCATGACATGGACGATGTGCGGTTAATGAGGCCGAACACAATTTGCATCAGTTTTCCATTGATTTCAGTTGTCCGCGGCAACACTCAGACTCCATCGGCTGTGAAATGTGGCGCCCAGCCAGCCGTTAAGAGGGCAATTGCACTTGGAACATTGTATAAATGTATAAATACAAATGTAATATGTTATTCGAAATTTAGTGTCTTTAATAGATTGAATTTCGATATATAGACTATATCGTTATTTTTTTGCAATTTCCAAGTATTTGAAGCTCGCAATTCTCTACAATTCTCAACGCTTCCTTCGAATGGATTATAAATTGTTATTCACAACAGTTCAATTGTCTTTTCCATATGTTAATCATGTTTTTCATCATTTTAAGTTCGTCTATCACAATGCGTTTTTTGAGCCGCTTTCAGCACAGGGTGCTTATTTGTTATCGCAGCAATAAGTAATCGACAAAAAGTATTTAACGGCCCATTCAGTTTGATTGTTAATTGCAGGTGTCGTGTTAAGGCATAGGCAACGACATCGTCACATTCGATGACAATTCAACAATGCAAATGCAAATGCAAAAGCTATCTCTGATGTAGTAAAGCTGAATAAGATACCCTGTTTCAGGAGTAGCTATGAAGAGTAGAGTTCCTTTGGCACTAAGTGATGACAGTAATTGCTAGGCCCAGGCGGACTGAACTATGTTGTGCTTGGAACACAACAAACACATGCTGCACAAGGCCAATACACTCACGTTCAATTATGGGCATAGAGTATAAAAATGTCGGTCTCAGTTAAGCGGGAGCTTTAGTTCTCTTCTGCACTCACACACTGACACAGACCTAATCAGGTTGCCATAGCCACAAGTTGTTGCGAGCATCGCACAGTGGAGCAAATGCTACGAAAATCATAACATCGAATTTTGTTATTAATAGTTAATAAATATTCTAGAAAATACCAAATTAATTTAATTTAATTTTTAATTTTTTAATTTTTGCGGAAAGCTTTACAGCTTTGTTGTCAGTTCTTTTTAACTTACTAAAAAACTACTACAATCTGAATGCTTATCAAAATAAGTCTTGCTTACTGTTGACAAATACAGACGAATGTTTATAATAAAAGTTGCGTCATTTACAGATTGTATACAAGTTGTTCAACTTGTTTTTGGAATTCTTAATCTCTGATGGATATTGGACAAAATTTGAATCAAAATTATACATCAATACTATTTTGATGAAACCATTGGGTCAAATGGTTAATAAACAAAAACAGCGTGAATTAGGGACATCAGAACCACATAATCTGGGTAACTAATAGATAAGTTATACTAAAGAAAGGGAATATTTGCTTGTATGAATTTTTAATAAGTGGAGGAGAACACAACAAACACATGCTGCACACACAGCCAATACACTCACATTTATTATGGGCATTGAAATGATATTGTAGCTCAAACTGGAGTAATAAATCTTTTCATTGGACTTAGATTAAGCTAATCCACTGCATCCATGACCACTGTGCCTGGTGTCGTCGTATCCTGTGTTTTCTTTATTTGTGGGCGTCGTCAGGGCAAAGTTTGCTTGTGTGTGGGCTTCACTCCCGCACGGTAAGAAACAGCGAACGAACAGACGCGAAAGCTCCCTCCCGGTCGTAGTACATCGCTGTCAGTTGCCGTTATTAGACGTGAGCTTTTGGTCGGTTGACTTCGTTATCTTGATTGCGAATCTCGTCGCAGCCTCCGCCCTTTATAACATTATAGATTCGGAAAGCCAAAAAAGTCACACAAAAATATAAACAAATTTAAAAAAAAAAAACAAAAATAAAATATAAAATTACAGACAGTTTATTATGTTTTACTCTTGTCTTGTAATGTGTGACTAAATATACTATTTTATCATTTCGCTATCTGCAATTAAAATATTCTATGTTTGCGTGCGATCCAAAATTAACTGTGCTGAGCAGCGACGCGTGAGTTTTGAATATATGTTAATAATATATATATAAATAATATACATTAATAATAATTTTATATGTGTGTGCGAGTTAAGTAATAAAAAATGATAAGGCGATAAACATTTAAGGCTGACAACATGTGAGCGA
>NW_022045710.1:0-85000 GCF_003285905.1 Drosophila hydei
ACGACGCGTCGCGACGCGACGCAACGCGACGCCAGATGAGACGAGGCGAGGCTCGTCTCGACTCGTCGTGTCGTGTTGCTAGCGACTGTTGTTGTAATTATTTGCATTTAATTTTTTGGTACAGTTGCAATTACATAGAGAACACTACAAAGTATACTTATATATATCGCACATGTCCATGTGTTACATATAGGTATCATCTCTCGTCCATATGCAAACATATGATATATACAAAAATATATATATATATATATATATATATATATATATATGTGTGTGTGTGTGCGTGTACATAACGAGTGTTGTGTTGGTATTTAAGCATATTTTGCTTGCTTACGCGCCAATCTCACCACCTACTCCTCGACCTCAGCAAAAATAAATAAAAACTGTCATATATATACACACGCATACATGTGCGCATTTCTATCTGTTTATACATAAATCGTATACAAGCATACGTGCACATGTGTGAGTGCGTAGTATGCACATGATTATTGGTGTGCCTGTGTGTGTTTGTGGGTGTCTGTATGTGAGTAAAGCAGCGTCGCGCTGTGCGTGGAATATTCGCAGTGCTACGAATGCGGTTTTTCTCATCGCATCTTGTGATTGGTTGTTTGTGCGCCAGCGCTTATCTGCACCCTCCCCTATCGCCTCCGGCTCCAGTTCCCCTTCCAGACACAATTGACCTGCTGCTGGCTACTTTAATTAACATTTTCCATTGCCAAGAAACAATCCACGCTTAATTGCTGCAGAGAAATCGGCACGATTCGCTTTGGCGCTGGTATCCACCACCTGTCGTCGTCCGCGCAAATGGCGAGATAACTCTCATGCGAATAAACAATTAAGAGAGAGAGAGAGATAACTATAAATGATATGTGGTGATATGTACAGAGGTAGTTATGCAGATAGACATTATGAAACAACATAAAACCTAGAAGAATGAGTTTTACTGGACAATGAAATGTATCTCATATACATTAGTATAGTTTCTACCAGATATAAGGAAGCAGATAGATAAATGGATGGATGGACAGAGGGATGATGCTTTCAGTGTCTTGACTTAATCAAATTGTTTGGCGTGTTAGCCAAAAATACTTTGGCCCTTAGACCCCATCTTCAAGTCAAAAGTCTAAGTGAGTTAACACATCTACGACAGACCGTACTAGAGCTGGGATAGAGTGGTTGCAGATTATGCTCGAACTTATCGCTAAGAACATCTGATGGCAAAATATGCCGTACCGATGGTTTGGAGTATCTAGAATGTAGTGCTAGAGCTCTCTAATTTATATATGATATATTATGTAGGGCATATATAATGCTCGAATTGGTTCATCTTAGCTTCGAGTATAAACTTCTGTATAAGAGCCCAACTAAGTTTTCATTATGCATGACATATCTTATTAGATAACTACATACAGACATATACGATCTATAAGATGATCTATTAGAGTACAGTTCTCATTATTCATGACATCTTTTACTAGATAACACAATCAAAGCCTTTAACAGTTCTTGCATGCATATGTACATGTGTATCTAATATGTATAAGACTTCGTATAAGACTCGATTATCTCTCTAATAAAAAAGGCCTCGGACACACACAATTTGTTAGTTAACAGCACCGGCAAGGGCAAAGGCAACGGCAACGACACGCGCGATTCTTTGAACCCGCGCCATCGCCCGCTATATTGTTGGTCCGAGTCTCGTGACTGGGTCAGGTCAAGTCTTCGTTGTCGTATCGCATGTTTGACCACAGCTTGTTTGTTTTCCGTATGTCCGTATGTCTCTCTCTGTGTGTGCGTGTGTGTGTGTGTGCATGAGTGTGTACGGGTTTTAGCACCTACTCCTCCTCGTAAGTGCTCACTTTTATCTTTACGGTCAATAAAGGTTTTTTCCTGCCGAAATGCCTGCTTTAAGGGTAGCAATTCATTCACACACACGCACACCTTGGCTCGTCTATAAACACCTATTTGTATGTGTGTGTGTGCTTGTTTTTTATCAGCTTGAATGGTGTGTGAAACAAGCGTCAGCTGTCGATGTTTTTCATTCAACTTTAGTTGCAATTATTTCAAAGGAAACAAACAACTTTTGCACTTTAATTTTGGGCAACTCAAATAGTGAAGACTAAATAAAGTATACCCTATAATCAGCCAGCAGCAGTTATACAGTTAGCCAGACTCTGTTCTCTTTTGCTTGATGATTTCTTTTAGAGTTGCGCATTTTTGTTCATTGGAGTGAACTCCTTGATCATACAATGAAGTAGAGATGAACGAATAATCACTAAATGAACTAGTGAACTAAAAGATCAATGTAGTTCAAGAGCAACAAACTCCACTCAACTCAACTTATCTCAACTGAACTCAACTCAATTTTAGTTGTTGCTCTTCCTCCAATATATACATGACTAAGAGCTCATGTGTCTCTGTGTGCACATATACATCATATGTATGTATGTAAGTATGTGTGTGTGTATTCGCTTTGCTAACGCCAGCCAATCACAAACAGCCTTCGCATTAATTAGTCGCCGGCTCTGTGTTCTGGCTTTGGCAGCCACCCTCAATGTTCAAGTTGGGGTTTTAATTGGCAATGGACGGCAGGGAATGCTGTGGGCGAGCGAGAGGAAGGGGGAGTACTGATGAGTGAAGAGTGAAGACTAAAGAGGCGGGCGCATTAAGGAAGTTTCGCATCAGCTTTCCCATTGGCCCATTGGCTATTCGAATGACAATTGCTCAAGTTGAGCCCCCATCCTTGAATAGAAGTTGTCAGTATAAACGGAAGCTGCTCCTTTAAGTATACATACATATATGTATATACTCGGTACTATCTATGTTCATACATTGTACATATGTGAGGTGACACACAAATACATGCATACATAATTATCAACCCATGTTAATGGTTATTGTTCATGAACATTGTAATTACGAAACAAGTGTAATTAAATACGAATTGTATATGAAACATACAAAAGTTGCGTTCCGGATGGAAAATGGAAATGGAAATGGAAATGCATTTCTATGTAAATATATGTGTGTGAGTAAACAGGTGTATTTTAATACAGAGTCTACTAGTCGAGAGAGAGAGAGAGAGACACAGAGAGAGTGTGCTTAACTAAGAGATACCCAGCACACGCACTGTAAATATTTCAGAAAAGATATTGAAAACTAAAACTACTAGTCGACAGATAGGAAGAGTCAGAGGGAGTGCTCGACTGAGAGATACTCAACACTCGCACTGTAAATATTTCCCAAAAGTGAGAGAGAAAGAGTGCTCGACTAAGAGATACCCATCACTCATTGGAAATACCTCACAATTATAATCCGATAAAGCATGATATACATAGTATATATTAGACTATACTATACAACAGTTAATGCATACGACTCCCGAATTAAGCGATATTTGAGTCATTTACATATTTGTATAAATAGTCGATAAATTTCTTAGTAATATTTAAGTCTATCAATAAGCATGCTTCTCAAAAGTATACGAATATTCTGTGTTTACAAAAATTACAGTTCGTACCAAATATATAGTTATAATGCAATTATAATTACCCTCTTTTTTGTAGAGAAATAAGAAATTTAAGTACCACCAAAACAACTTTTAATGGGTTCACATTATAAAACTTAAATTCCTTCCCTTACCAAAATAGGTGTGTGTGTGTATTTGTATTTGTGTATGATTGAAGCAACATTGCTTAATTTTCGGTTGAGCAGCAACAGTATAAAAAAGGAAGAGACGATAATAACCTCGCCAATTTTATTATAATTTTTCTTCTAATTATTCCTCACTTACAATTACCTCAAATAAATTGCACCTCACGGCGTCGAAATTTATAATTTCAACAAATTTTGTGAATAATTAATTTCCAATGTTGCTGCGTATTCACCTTTCTACATCTGTACTTACCTGGTATAAACACGCACCATTGTAATACATACCAGTAAAGCAGATAACACAGAACAGAGAACAGTAGAACAGACAGAACAGAGACCAGATAACATATAACATATAACATATAACATATAACATATAACATATAACATATAACATATAACATATAACATATAACATATAACATATAACATATAACATATAACATATAACATATAACATATAACATATAACATATAACATATAACATATAACATATAACATATAACATATAACATATAACATATAACATATAACATATAACATATAACATATAACATATAACATAAACATATACATATAACATATAACATATAACATATAACATATAACATAAACTATAACATATAACATATAACATATAACATATAACATATACATATAACATAAACATATAACATATAACATATAACATATAACATATAACATATAACATATAACATATAACATATAACATATAACATATAACATATAACATATAACATATAACATATAACATATAACATATAACATATAACATATAACATATAACATATAACTATAACATATAACATATAACATAAACATATAACATATACATATAACATATAACATATAACATATTACATATACATATAACATATAACATATAACATATAACATATAACATATAACATATAACATATAACACATAACATATAACATATAACATATAACATATAACATATAACATATAACATATAACATATAACATATAACATATAACATATAACATATACATATAACATATAACATATAACATATAACATATAACATATAACATATAACATATAACATAAACATATAACATATAACATATAACATATAACATATAACATATAACATAGAAAATATAACACATAACATATAACATATAACATATAACATATAACATATAACATATAACATATAACATATAACATATAACATATAACATATAACATATAACATATAACATATAACATATAACATATAACATATAACATATAACATATAACATATAACATATAACATATAACATATAACATATAACATATAACATATAACAGATACTATAACACTATAACATATAACACATCACATATAACATATAACATATAACATATAACATATAACATATAACATATAACAATAACATATAACCATATAACATATAAAATATAACATATACAGATATAACATATAACATATACATATAACATATAACATATAACATAATAACTATAAAATATAACATATAACATATAACATATATCATATAACATATAACATATAACATATAACATAACATAACATAAAATGACATATAATGTAATAACATCTACACACGCACACAATCATCCAAACACACGCATATATACATACATCAATCTAAGCTTCTTCAGTGTAATAATCTCTTTTAATTATGAGTGAAAAGGCGTCTCGACAACATCCGCTGCGATTGGCGCTCTTATTGTTCAAATTGCTTTCCGAGTCATCTTCGTTCAAAAATAAAGTTTCGAATCACCCGCAATCACACCTCTTAGAAGTGAAAGAGAAGAAGAAAAAGAAATTGTGCACACACACATACACAGGTTAGACTGTGGAGTTAAAAACATGTTTGGGTTAAAGCAAACGACGTGAGAGAGCGAGGGAGAAAGATAGGGAGAGGGAGACGGAGCGGGAGAGGGAGAAAGAGCAAAGAGAAGAGAGAGAAAGAATGAAATGAAAAACAAAAGATAATTACTATTAAGACTCTTTCCACTTAAAATTTCGTATAAAAGGTTCAACTACGTACAGCGCTGGGCAGTTATTATGAGTAATCACTGTATTGTACTAGCCATGAAAAAAAATCAGAATATTTTGACATATACAATGAAACATATGTTCCTGATCAGTCGCAATAGCAAACCCTGAACTAATTAGAGATGGGGATTTGGGGGTAGGGCTTGGGGAGCGGTCAGGGGGACTGGACTGCAGTGTGTAGATTCTCTATTAAGTTTGACTTGTGACAAGTTTGATAATCGATTTTTATATAAGAATATGCGATATGAGTGTTGAAATCGATATACCGAATATTCAGCTAAGTTTCTTTCTTCAGCTTGAATTCATTTCATTTATTGTTATTAATGTTTATTTGAACGCAATCAATCAAACACCAACACAACACCCTGCTCTCTCCAATCCTGCCATGCAGTGTGTACCAGCCTCCAGTCTAAGATATACAAACATACATGGGTATAAGCATTCAGATGGTTTATGGAACAACTAAACTTAAACTTTGAATTTCAATCTCAAATCATATACTTGTTTCTTGAGTTGAAACTATTTAGCCAAGTCGAACCAAGCCGAACAAGTTCACAAAGTTGGTTCACATATAGATCTATATCTACAAATAGTACAGTGTAAGTGTAATATAGAACATAGAACACTTTGGGAACATATGGTTGAAGGACTGATTTAAGAACTTCAAGTCTCTAGCATATAGTATATAATGGCCCGATTTGACACGCATTTCAGCACATTATAAGACATTATAAGAGGCTACAAACTCGAGTATACATACATATGTATATTCCAAATTTCATGTCTGTATTACACTCTGTGAAGGATCATTATTAGGCAGCTGTGCACATACATAATACAGACATACATAAAGTATGCTCATTTGCATAGGCAGGGCAAATCAGAATGAATAACGCTATATTTTGATTGTGATATTACATTCTTCAACTGATGTGTATCAATCGCTTGCAACGATATATTTGCTCGTTCTACATTTGTCGTCGTGTTGGGAAGGCAGCACGAAAGACACCACCAACACAGCATATGTGCATGTGTGTGTGTGAGTGTATGCGTATGTACGAGCGTGAGTGTATATGTGCTTGTGTACGTGATTTTGTGTCCAGTCCACTCGATTGACGTCGTTTCGTGCATTTGAAATAGTTCAACACCTCTTTGTACGACACACGAATTATGTCGTTTGCCAGTTTTTGGGCATTGAACTTTTTCAGTTTTTAATGCTTAAGATGATCATGAGTAAACGGAATCGCCAACGACAAAAAAAAAAACGCCGCGCCAAAACAGGCACACAGACGAAGAAGTGAAGTGGGAGAGAGAGTGAGAGAGAACGGGCTGAGGCCGAACACATGTATGTATGTGTGTTGTTTTCAAACTGTACACTATGTCCTCTACAAAAAATGTCAATTTGTTTAATGCTGATTAATAAATTGATGCATTTATTGAGAAAGTTAAGCTCTAATATGGAAAATATACTCGAAGTTTTTCAAACCTCTTTCGAGTACAAAATAGACACTGCAATTAAGCCAGTCTTCTTTACATATATGTATATATATATATATGTATATATATATAGCGACAAACACCTACGCCCACATACATACATATGTACAAACACATATGCGTATGTTTTTGTGGCTCTGTGTGTGTGTATTAATAAAGCCAATTACGTGAACGCAATATTTAATTACTGTTCGATAAAAAAAGGGCTCAGAAGGTTTAAAGAAATGAAGTGGCCATAAAGAGGCAAGACATCGCTTGGCTATTGCAGATCGAAGCGTGTATACTCTACCGACACAAAAATATAATTACATATATAAATTTTAATGTCTATATCTATATTTTATACCACTTATGGGAAGTTGTTCATTATGAGCACATACACACTATGATGCAAGCTTCATACTCGAGCAATATAGATCCTTTTAGGTTAGGGTATAGAGCATCCAACAATAATATCATATAATAACACATAATTAGAAACAAGCTTGTGTGTAGCCTTGCTAGGGCTTCTACACATAATAGCACTGCCAAGAGAACACAATTTGGGCCAACACTTAAAACAGAACTTCGTCGTGAAGTGATTCAGGTTGCGGGTAATCATATATGTCTGTCTTTCTGTCTGTGGGCCTGACTTAGTCTGTGCGAACAGTTCTTTGGATGAAATTTTGGCTGTCTGCTCCGTTAGCTACCTAATTACAGATGAATTAGACCCAGCTGACTTAATGCGAGGCCACAGGTTTTGCCCTTCTCTCACTTTCTTCTCGATACTTGATACTCGATACTCGATACTCTAGGTGGAATTTTCGTACTTAATTTTCGATATTCGGATCTGAATACTCATTACGTGGTAATATTTGTTTCATTCGATTCTCAATTCATCATGCAATATACTCGATTCTCGATAATTGACACTTGACTGTACTCTCTGTACTCCGTACTTCGTACTGGTATCTCCGTACACAGTGCTACTCTCGATACTTATTCTCGATTCACGATATTCGATGCTAGATACTCGATACTTGATATGCAATAATCGATTCCCGCTCTCGATACTCCTTTCAAATGGAACATTGGTATTGTATCTAAAAGTTCCACTCCTGTCCCCTGAAAATATTTTTTCAACTATTTTATAAGCGACCTATGCGTCCGATAACTTTAAGTCTTGTAAGATTTCAAGTAAACGATTTAAAACAGATAAACTCATCTTTTTCTTTCAGTGCACACAATGTTGTGATGGGGTGAATCATCATCGCCTAATTTAATTGGTAAGTTTTCAAATGGCTTTACTAATTCAACACTCGATTAGAAACAAAGGATCGCCTTTTTGATCGGTATCAATAGTCATCGACTACTACGAGTATTTCTACTTTAATATACTAATTATATATCTACTAGTATTCTGTACTACGCACTACAATCAGTAACTCCTTGTATTTCTACTACTACTACTATGACTAATATTACTACTGCTACTATTACCAATATTATTACTACTACTATTATTACTATATTACTACTATTACGAACATATTCGACTATTTTTATATCCATTTTTATATACAAAACCATTATACCCTGATGATACCATTGAAAATGGGAAATCAGGGTATAATGGTTTTGTGCAAATGTATGTAACAGGCAGAAGGAGGCGTGGCAGACCCCATAAAGTATAAGTATATATTCTTGATCAGGACGACAAACCGAGTCGATTGAGCCTTGTCCGTCTGTCTGTCTGTCCGTCTGTCCGTATGTGTGAACCGTGGATCTCAGCATCTATAAGAGCTAGAGTCTTGAAATTATTTTGTAGGTCCGTGTATAGCACGCGCCTAAAATTTAAGTTTAGTTGGAACTAGATCCATTATGTGAAGGCGTTTGCATCTCAACCAAGCCAATAGGATATGTAGATCATATGCTGAAAATTTCATTAAAATCCATTAAGAGCAACAGAAATTATTAAACAAAACGTTTGGCCAATTTGCAAAAGAATATGTCAGCAGCGCCACTCGCACGCATTTTTCCTGTGCGTGTGCACACATACATTCAAATGCGTGTATTCTTTTCTATTCGAAGAATCGAAATTGCGCTTGAATTGTGCTGAATTATTAGCTGCTACTTATGTTCAAATTTGCAACTGCTCTACTAAGCAGTGCAGTGGCTGAGTTGGTAGAGGCAGCAATCGTATGTAGCTAGGTCCGAGGTTCGAGACCGGTGGGGATGAGAAATTTTTTATTGTTTTATTTTTTTTTTTAATTATGAAGTGGCAGTGTTGGTAGAGTTGGTGCACGTTGCGCAAATAATCTGGGTTCGAAACCTGGTCTCGCAATGTCGATTTTTATTTGTATTCTTTTTTTTTTGAATACTCGATACAAACTACGGAAAATATTAAAAAACTCAGAGGACTGGGATCAGGGATCCTAGTTGGGCACCCCGATTAGAGCTTTCTTACTTGTTACTAGAACAATTTGATGAAATATAATTTCAGGTTTCTACTACTATTTGTACTGATATTATATATACAATTTATATACCCACTACTATTCTATGTTACTTATAATATAACTACTTCTATTATTCTCCTATATTCTACTACTATTTCCACTTCTGTTCTATTCATTTTATGTATCTACTGCTATACTTATACTACTATTTTTATTCTACTACTATAATATTATTGTGCCTACTGACATTGTTATAAGTATGCTATATTCTGTTAGTAGTATCCTATATTCTGAAATGATAGTACTCTATTTGAACAGGTATTCTATACAAAAGTTTTTTCTCTATTGCTAAAGCATTTTACTATATATAGCATTTTACTACTGTTACTAAAAAATAACTATTTCTACTATTATGGTTTCGACTCCTACAAAAGATTCTTTTGCTTTATACGCTACTATTTTCAACAAACAGAGACAGTAACGCAGAGGCAGACGCGTGGACAGGGGATGTCTGAATGAAACTCTATGAACCATTCATTATTTCTATTTTCTTATGTATGTATCTGTAAGTACAGACACACGAGGTCACTCGGACAAATGTATGCGTGAAATTTGGGGACCTGTGAAAACAACAACTAAACCTTTATCTATGTCTACATCATATAAAATTTCTAGTTACCGAAGGCGTATGGGATAAATGCATATGTGGATATATATAAACTCGACTAGATATTGTTACAGTTATAGGATGGCTAAAAGATCTGATGGGGCTCGTTAAAAACTAATATACCCTGTTTAATCAGTGCTTAATGGTGACAAATATAAAAATATCTCAAGCTCGATTTCCAACATCCGCTTGCGTGTGTATATATATTACATATTTTAGTATGTGTGTGCGTGTGTGCGTGTGTGTGCGTGTGTGCGTGTGTGCGTGTGTGTGTGTGTGTGTGTGTGTGTGTGCGTGCGTGCGTGCGTGCGTGTGTGTGTGTGTGTGTGTGTGTGTGTGTGTGTGTGTGTGTGTGTGTGTGTGTGTGTGTGTGTGTGTGTGTGTGTGTGTGTGTGTGTGTGTGTGTGTGTGTGTGTGTGTGTGTGTGTGTGTGTGTGTGTGTGTGTGTGTGTGTGTGTGTGTGTGTGTGTGTGTGTGTGGTGTGTGTGTGTGTGTGTGTGTGTGTGTGTGTGTGTGTGTGTGTGTGTGTGTGTGTGTGTGTGTGTGTGTGTGTGTGTGTGTGTGTGTGTGTGTGTGTGTGTGTGTGTGTGTGTGTGTGTGTGTGTGTGTGGTGTGTGTGTGTGTGTGTGTGTGTGTGTGTGTGTGTGTGTGTGTGTGTGTGTGTGTGTGTGTGGTGTGTGTGTGTGTTGTGTGTGTGTGTGTGTGTGTGTGTGTGGTGTGTGTGTGGTGTGTGTGTGTGTGTGTGTGTGTGTGTGTGTGTGTGTGTGTGTGTGTGTGTGTGTGTGTGTTGTGTGTGTGTGTGTGTGTGTGTAGTGTGTGTGTGTGTGTGTGTGTGTGTGTGTGTGTGTGTGTGTGTGTGTGTGTGTGTGTGTGTGTGTGTGTGTGTGTGTGTGTGTGTGTGTGTGTGTGTGTGTGTGTGTGTGTGTGTGTGTGTGTGTGTGTGTGGCGTATTTGCCCTCGCCAACTGCTACCGAAATCTTAGCTTATTCGACGAACCTGGCCTATTGTTGTCAATGTTGCCATATACATTGATATATTCATTCGTCTGTTGAGAGAGATGCTTTGGTGGCTTTGGCATTGCTCCTCTCTCTCTAAGGTTTAACTTCCCCTACCCCTTTCCCTATCCGACGACCCATGTTCATCGTGAATAGCATTGTGCAGCACCCGTTTCTCAGAACAGGAGGCAAAAGAAAACAATTCCTTCAATACAATAAACATACATACATACATATGTACATAAGTATGTGAATATGTATCTCTGTGTGTGTGTGTTTCTTTCTTGCTTTTCTTCTTTATCATTTTTTTGTCTTTGTTTTTGTCCTTTCTGCATTGTGTCCATACATACATATGTATGTATGTATTTACAGTGCATTAATTCGTTTTAGTATTACTTTTTACTCTTACTCTTTCTACTTTTCCACGTCTCTTCCTCTTCTTCCTATTTTGTAAATCCTCATTGTGTGCGCAGTTCGCTTATGAATTTGTGGATTCAAATGTTCGTCTCCCTTGGAATTTTTTTGTTCTTGTTGCTCTTTCTGTTGCAGCGTCTTAAGACCAAAGAATAAAGACGATGCCTGTGTGCGTGTGTCTCAAGTAAGTAACTGTGTGTATGTGTGTACCTTCAATCTGGCACTCGCTATTCATTGCAAATAGAGGGCGATTGTGACAGCGGGCAAGCTGCATATATATGGATGTGTGCATACATAAAAACATATATGCATACTTAAATATACATACATGTATATGTATGACTATGTATGTATGTTTGTATACATATATGCATTAGCTTATGCTATAATCAATCGCAGCAAGTAACCTTATTCTTTCTTTAACTTTTTTCATGACACGCACATATGCATGCACACATACATACATGTATATGTATATACATATCTATATTTTTGTATGTTTATTTGTATGTATGTGCATACAATTGTGTATATATTCACACATTAATAAATGATGAATTGCTTATTGATTAAGACTGTTGTCGCGCTTATTTCACAGGAGTTACAGGCAGTTAGCTGTTCGCATGATTATCTATAATATACAGAGTATCAAGTAGTCGGGCAAGATATGTTACGTATGATTATCTATAAAATGCAGGGTATGCCACAGTCAGGCAGTTAGTATACATCAATTTATGTGACGCATGCTTATTTATCAAATATCATATACAGGGTATCAGTGAGTCTGGCAGTTACTTACACACGAGCATATGATATGCATGATTAGTTATAATATAAAGGGTACCACTCAGAGTAGTTAGTTTTACACAAGCATATGCTGCAAAAGATTTTCTATAATGTTCAGGGTATATTCAGTCGGGCAGTTAGTTACGCACAAACAGTTGATACGATTGATTGATACAGGGTATCATTCAGTCGGACAGTTAGTTACACACAAGCATATCTTACCCATTTTCTTCTATCAAATGCAGGGTATCCCTCAGCCAGGCAGTTAGCTACACACAACATATGTCATGCATAATTATCTGCACATGCACAAATTTTGTTCGAATCGTCATACATAAACATACACACGCACACACATATATATGATATATATATATACATGTATGTATTGTATGCGTACAAAGGGTGCTTTAAGAAAGCGGCATTTTGGTAGCTTTGAATAACGTATAAGGACGTGAAAGGGCCAAAGCCGAAACAATGGGCTCACACTTTTTGTGATGTTCTTGTTTTTGTGTTATGCCGAGGGTATCCTTAGTAGGTGCGGGGACCCATGCCGTGACCTCTTTGTTCATACATGTGTATGTATGTGTGACTATGAGTGTGTGTGTGTGGGACAATAATTCATTAACATATTCATGCGTTGGCAATACAATTTGCGACAATTTTAATGAGCGTAAAGCGAGGAGGCTGAAATAAATGATATTTATTGTTATTGTTTGCCAAAATTGGCATTCGACTTTGGCCACCGAGAGAATTTTGAAAACAGTTCATCACGGCCTTAGACAGGGATTGGGGCTTCCTTTTTTCTTAGTTGTCCCCATTGGCCGTATCGATCCATTGATCTTACCGAAATGAATGATTGCGAAAAGCTTTTGTCCAGGCGAAGAGGAGGACACAAAAAAACAAAAACAAAAACAGAGACAAAAACAAAAAATCAAATGAACGCAGCCATACATATATCTGATGTGTGTTTGTGTGTATATTGAATATATTTATGCATAAAAAACTACTACAGCCATAAAATGGTGAAAACAATGCATGTTTTCGATTGCCCCTCGTCTCTTGGCGGCGGCAAAAGCGGACAGCAAGTGACACTTTTGTTTTATATTCGCAACTTTTTATGCTGAATCGGAGAACAAAGGAGATTTCTTAGTAAAAAACCTTCACACACACAGAGGCGAACACGCATACGGCATACGGTATACGGCACACAGCATACGGCATGCGACATAAAGCGATTTGTATTGTACTTTGAGGTACTAAGCTCCCATAGCAAGCTGTATGTATGTATGTATGTATGGATTTATGTATATGCTTAGGCTACTCTAGAGCGTGTGTCCGGCCTACTTATTTGATAAGGCGTTGACAATTTGCAATGTTGTATCTAAAGCATCAAAAATATCGATAAATTTCGATATTAAACTACTGAGCAAACCGGAGAGAAGAGCAATAGAATAGAAACATGTCATCTGGTTGAGTGCAGACTGATTGAATGACCAAATTTTTGAGTAGTAACGCGATAACTCAGGTGCAATATCCTCACCTCGGCTCAGTTCGTTGGCAACTCTTATAAGCTGAAAGTGGCAAGTCTCGGGAACACTGATTTACATAGTTCTGGCCTGATCAGAAATGAGCTCATAGGACATAGACCTACAATGAATGCCTCCATACAATCTCTACTCGCAGAAATGAAAAGTTCAGTGCCTCCTTCGGCTGCATAAGAAAACAAAGGCAAGTCAAGGTTCTCTCCTTGTATTCAATTCTTCTGCACCGCTCTGCCGTCTCCTGCCTCTCCTCTCCTCTCCTCTTGCCCTTGACGCTTTTGCCTTTTTACAACTGAATCTGCGGTAAGAGTAAGAATCTGTTTCTGCGTCTCGGTCTCTCTCTCGCTCTTCCTCTCTCTCTCGCTGTGTGTTGCACGTGCCTTGTTGTTGTACGTCTTTATTTCTGTGGAGTCGTTATCTGTTTTCATATTCCTCAACTGGTTTATATTGTGCGCTCGTCTTGCTTATGCACTACACCCACACACAAATTCCGTGATATATCAACCACCACCATCGAGTGGCATGCCGCTTTGACGTTGCCTCCGCTCCGCTTCGCACCGCTCCTTCTGGCTTGTCGCTGGCTCGCGCTCGTATTTTGGTCGGTTTCTCCGGCTGTCGCTGTGTCTGCGGCTGTGTCTGTAGCTGGTATGCAAAAAACCTCTAACCCACCTCACTCCACTCCTATTCACTGTATCACTTCGTTGTGCTCATCGCACTCATCAGTTTTGGTTTGGTTTGGTTTGGCTCGGTTTCGCTGCACTGCCTCCCGCTCTTCGCATTCCTCACTTTGGCTCGGCTGCACTCTGCACCCTCCTCTCTCTTGCCATCCCTCATCCAGCTGGCAACTCGGACGTAGATTTGAGCGTCTTTTCATTACACCTTCGGTGCTCATAATTTCTGTTCTTTCTTGTTACTCTTTTGACGCCAATGCGGTGCAATATGCCCTCCCCCCACAATCATCGGCAATGCAATTTTGTTGCTCCATCTCGAACGTTGCCATTGTCATTCGTACGTTCGTTAGCTTGGGCTGGGACTAGCGCGAAATCTGAATAACCTATGCCCAAACACATTTTTGCCATAAAAGCTTAATTCAATAATGAATCGAATTTGCCAGCGAGCCATGAGCTCAACTTCACATTAATTAATAAAAAGCTTTAGAAATTCTTGACTCGATCTCCTACACTCAAGCGAAATGATAAAGAAAGCAATTTATACTTTTAACAGAAGAAAACACACAAACAGGCAGAAGGAGGAGTGGCAGGCTTACTAAAGTATATATATTCTTGTTCAAGAATACGAACTAAGTCAAAGGGAAACTCCAAAGAATTTGTATTTTTCGATAATAATTGAACATTTGATTTGGTAGCCTAAGCGTAGCTCGAATATCACAGAAGATGGAAGCTGTATTTACTGCGGGGTTCCATATAGTAGAGATTTGTGTTTTTGTTCTTTGTGTTTCACACATCCGAATATCATTATCATGCTCTGAAAATTTGATTAAGAAAGTTCAACTTGATGAAAGGTAATGTGATTGGGAGAGCAAGTCTGCGCCGTGTTCCGGGTATCTCCTATTCGAGCACTCCCGAGTGCAGCATTCTTACATGGTATTCATATATGCTCAGCGTTAATCATCAGTCAAATTCTCGTCACCAAACAAACCTGCATACAACTCCTGTGTGTGTGAGTGTGTGTGTGTGTCTGCGTGTGCAACATGCAGATTTCATTTCACGGACAATGCCTCCTCTGATAACAGCTATTAAATACTTACTGAAGTTAGTTTAAATTTTATTCCTGCTTTTTCAGAACTGTTTTCTAGTCTCTTTTATTGTATTCGCAGTTTGCGAAATTATTTAATGTTGAGCCATCTATAGGAACCATCCATAGGAATCTTACATATGCATGTCCCTGCAATTTGTTAACTTTCGTCATACAATCAGTTCACTTCATTTCAAAGTGGAGATGGGCGCGTGTCGTAAGTTCAAACTCAACTTGAACGACACCATGCGATGAATGGTGCTGAGGACTAACACAAGAGGAATCGGTCAGAGAAGTTGATTGGAAATCAATGTAGACTAGATAGCTGTATATATTCATTCTTTTTTGTTGGTCTGGAGTGCCCGATTAGTACAGAGCTGATATTTTAATCAGACTAACCTTCTTTAATACGTACGTAAGGAAATTGGATGAATCATCCAGGGAATATACAAGGAATATACATTAAAGTCTCTTGATATGGCTAGATCGATTCAGCTTGTCCTGTTCAGAACTATATATTCTTAAATGAGTGTCACGTTCTCCTCAACCTGTTACATATATTTTCACAAAATGACATTAATCATCGGTTCAGGGCATAACAACACAAAGAGCACGCGCCCATCTCTAAGTCCCTACTTTCAACACTAAGCTCAGCGCAGGCAAATTGTTACACATATACATATACATATGTATATGCACGCACGTACATACATGCATGCAAATGTTTTGGCTGTATGTATTTAAATACGTACGGTAAAGAATTTCTCGCTATGCATTTATGCATTTATACATACACGCACATATATATATATATATTTATATATAGTGTAGTCAACAATTGTTTGGATGCAAATTGCAGTTACATTGAGTACCCACACATACACACAAACACACACTCATTATACTGTAGCGGTAACGCTACAATAGCAACACACACAGTTCTAGGGCGAGAGAGGGAGAGAGACACAGTTAGTTAGGCAGAGGCGCACACGCACACGCACAACATATATTTAAGTTGTCATCAGAACCCCGTTGTCATTAAATAGCTATAAAGCATTTTGAAAACGCATTTCAGATAATTGTCAAGTAATTACCCACTTTACATTGTTAGTGTCATTGCTGATGTTCTTCTTCTTACTCTTCTTGTTGCTCAACGGGCATTCAAATGTGCTCACACACATACCTATAGTATAGCTCATAGGCATATAGTACAGCTAGTATAACGCTTTTCTACATACTTCATGCAATGGTATTTTATTTACGTGGTATTTTATAGGTAAATATTATACATTTTAAAGTCAGCTGCAAGATTTGCCTGCCTACCTTTTGCCTGATCTATGTTACACTATTTTCGGTAGATCGATCTTAAGTCAAAGAGCTGCTTGATCGAAAATTATAATATTTAAAATATATGTAAATTTCGAGACGAATTTCCCGCCTAATTTGAAGTCTCTTAATGAACTTCAAATAAAAATATATCAACTTTAGTCAGACTTAAAATATATAGCAATTATATATAGGTATATATAAGTGAATGCATTGATATTGATTGCCTGAATAATACATAGATTTCTAATGATACTTTTGCGTGTGCCTTCTCTGTGTTTTGTAGGACTCCAATAATGCTAACGACGGCTCTCCAATGTCCAGCTCTGATGTTGAAACTTTTAATGGCAAAATAGTTTACAATCTTGACGGCAGTGCGTTAATAATCGATGCAGGCAATGCGACTATTTCGCCTAGCATTAATTTAAGATCTAGCTGTGCAACAACGACACCAACAGCAACAGCAGCAGGAGCAGCAACAGTAGCAGGAGCAGGAGCAGGAGCAGGAGCAGGAGCAGGAGCAGGAGCAGCAACCGCCATAGGAAGACCAATACCTACAGCCACACCTGCACAGTTAGCAGCAATAGAGACTCGGAGCAGGACACAAGGGGACAGTGACGGCAAAGTTGAGGGTGAAGATATCGGATTGGATGGAATTTCTAGTGTGTCCAGCCACTTGAGTCCAAAGATCCATTCATTTCGTGTTGTGTCCGCCCAAGATGCCAGCAGCCATTGTCTGGATGCAATAAATGCGTTTCAGACACACAATCATAAGCCGATATTGATGTGCTTCATATGCAAATTGTCCTTCGGCACTGTCAACTCCTTCAGTTTGCATGCGAATAGCGAACATCAACTGAATCTGGTGGAACTGGAGCAGCAGTTATTGAATCGGGAATTTTCGAGTGCGATCATTCAACGTAATATGGATGAGAAGCCGCAAATCTCATTTCTACAGCCATTGGATGTTAAGGATGCCCTGGACATTAATGCTAGCGAAACGAAACACATTAAGGATCAGTTGTCGGGCTCTGGCTTTGGCCGGGGCGAGAGCTCGAGTGCTGAGGATGCTGAAGGTGATATTGAGATGACGGAGCAGTTGGATAGTATAGCGTCAACTGTAAAATTTGGTTCCTTAAATTCAGCAACAATTAAGACTAATAACAAACCAGGTGCAGGTGCAGGTGCAGGTGACGGTGCTGGTGCTGGTGCTGGTGCTGGTGCAACGGTATCGACAACATGTAACTCACCTGCAACAGCGAGACGATCATCAGCATCGCCGACAGATACAGTTGAGACGTTGATGGGGTCCAGACGTTCTCCCACACCGCCGCCCCCACCTTCACCTCCTCCACCCCCTCCAGCCTCAGCTCCACCTGCTCCACCTGCTCCACCTTCTTCACATGTAAAGTCCAGTACTGATAATATAGATAGCGATAAGTCAAATAAGCGTAGCCAAAGGTCAGAGTCAATTGCCTCTGAATGTGGCACTGATTCACCCACACTTCCACTACAGCCATTACAGCAGCTGCAGCAGCAGCAACAGCAGCCTATCGATGCAGATGCTGCAGCGTTAACGGCAGCCGATATCTTACAGCAACATCTGCTCTCACTTCAGCAGCAGCAGCAGCAGCAACAACATGTGGCCGGCGCTTATCCACCCACAATGCAGGCTCAGGCCCAACTAAGTTCCTTTCATGCTTCTCTCACGGCTATAGCTAATGAACAGAATGCGCGAGGTGTTAAGCTACTCACAGAATTTCTGCAGCAGCAGCTACAGCAACAGCAGGTGCAACAACAACAACACCAACAACAGAAACATCTTCTGCTTCCCACACACTGCTTGGAGCATCCCGATTTTAAGGGTGTTGACTGCAAAACTTGCGAATTGATTGATATTCAACACCGGACCAAGTCGCCGGCTACACCTCAATCCCAATCCCAAATGCAATCCCAATCCCAATCCCAATCCCAAACGCAAACCCAAACCCAAACCCAATGCCAATCACAGTCACTGCCGCAGCCTCTGCGCTCGCCCAATGGCAGCATCTCAGCATCTATGCCCATCTCGCCTACCGCCTCATCCGTTGGCAATGTGCCAGCTTCGAGCTTCACAATAGGCGCCTGTTCTGACCACATCAACGGACGACCTCAAGGCGTGGATTGCGGTCGGTAAGTACATTGAGTCTATATTCTCGAAATGCCACTAAAAGGCCTCTAATTGTTATGAAAGCTGATCGCCCATCGGATGTCATAGAGTCGGGAATGCTCGACTAGAAAATAGCCTGACCCTAATCATTCGAGGATTTTTTTTATATATCTACACTTCCACGCGCACTAGCTTTTGTGGCTTACAAGATACGGACGGACGGGCAGATGAATATATGGACTAGACTATATCGCTCTGATATTTCTATATTATGGGGTCTGACGCCCTTCCTTCTGTCACGTACACCTGCACAAGAACAATACAACCTGGATCCCCACTTCTGAATGAGAATGTGCTGAAATTGAGCACATGATTGTAGCAATCTTTTTTTTTTTTTTTTTTTTTTCGTTTTTATTTCTTTATTTTGTTGCAGCTTATTGTCTTAGACTCTATAGCGCATTTAGCTCTAAACCTTAACTAATGGGAGGGCAGATATGCCAATTATTCTGCACTTGTAGCTACTATCTTAATTAGTTCTAATATTGTCTAGAGGATGCAATCTCTTCAGTCTTCGCCTATTGTTGTTTATAGCCAGGTTGCTTGCGAGATGGTTAGGATGCGCTGCAAGTCTGTCCGCGTATCTTGAACTGTGTCGCCCAATGAGTTCAGCAACTGTGGGAATTGCTAAATCCCTATGTAAGACTGAGTTTCTTACAAACCAGCTGGCTCCAGTCCATCTGCGTAGTGCTTTATTCTGCAGGGTCTGAATTTTGTTCCTTGTAGTCTTCGCCGAGGAGCCCCATAGAGAGATACCATATACGAAGGTTGGGACAACTATTGCCTTGTAGATGGCGGCCTTGCTGCTGTAAGACAACTTGCTTGAAGCTCTCAGCATCCAGTCGAGGGTTTTTAGCTTGCTTTTGCATTTTGAGGTTACTTGACTTATGTGCGCTTTAAAAGTCAGCCTTCTGTCAAGAGTGATACCAAGGTACTTTACTTTTGAGGCTTTGGGAATAGTGGGCCCCAATGCAACGCTTGGGCAATCTCCTCTTCTAGTGGCGAAGGTAGTATGTACAGACTTTTGTGCATTAATGGTGATACACCACCGTTTTGCCCAGCGTCCGAAAGAGTCCAGATATTTTTGTAGTGAGTCTGAAGCTTCTTGCGCAGATACGTGACGTGATAAGATGGCGGTGTCATCTGCATAGGTCGCTATGAGTACTGCATCTGTACTTCCTATATTTGGCTCGGGAGTTGGCATATCTCCTGTGAATAAAGTATAAAGTGTTGGGCCTAGAACACTACCCTGTGGTACTCCAGCCATAATTGGTCTAGTCAAGGATACTGTTTGCCCCCTTGACACTTGGAAGGTTCTTCCAATAAGGTATGAGGATAGCAACGCGAAAAATGGGGCTGGAAGGGTGGTCCTCACTTTCTGCAGCAGTCCCAGGTGCCAAACTCGATCAAACGCCTGTTTGATGTCTAAAAAGACGGCAGAGCAGTACATCTTTTCTTCAAAGGCTCCAAGGATATGGTGCACAACTCTGTGAACCTGTTCCGGTGTTCCATGCTGTCTCCTGAAGCCAAACTGATGGTTTGGAATGGCCTCCTGGCGTCCCAGATGTGTCAGTACTCGTTCCAGAAATATTCTTTCGAATATTTTGGAGAGTACTGGCAACAGGCTAATTGGTCTGTACGACTCAATTTCTCCCACGGGTTTGCCAGGCTTAGGAATCATCACAATCACGGCGCGCTTCCAGCAGGCTGGAAAGTGCCGGATGCGGAGCATGGCGTTGTACACCATAGTTATGTAGTCTATGGTGGAGTCAGGCAGTGCTCTAAGGACTCTGCCGTTTATTAGATCATATCCAGGGGATTTTTTTGCCTTCACTCTTCTGATGTGTTCAAGAACCTCTTCTTTTGTACATCCAGTTATCTGGTCTTCAGCTGGGAGGGGCGAGAGAACGATGTCTTCTGTTGCTTCGATTTCTGAGGCCTCTGCGGTAATCACCGGCGTGAATTGGTCTTGAAGGTGGTTTGCAAAAGCCTCAGCTTGAGCTTCGTCTCCAATGTGCCAGGAACCAGAAATGCTCCGAATGGGATGACGTCGTATTGGCTGCCGTTTGAGCTTTCTTGTAAATTTCCATAATTGAAACTCTGCGTCAGTGGGCGATTCAGCTCGTACCAGCGCATCGCTGATACACCTCTTTTGAAGCAGGGCGAGAGCAGCTTTAAGATGCCTCGTGGCTTCGTTGTACATGGATTTGGCATCAGGCGTGCGTAATCTTAACCAGCGTCTCCTGGCCCATCTTTTGTGTATTAGTAGGTGTTGGGCCTCCAAGGTGAGGGGGATGTTGTACGGAGACTGTTGTCTTGTTTGGCAAGATGGTGGGGCGGCTTGGTGCGCAGCTTTGACTATTTCTTCCTGCAGTTTGTTTGCTGCGTAGTCCACGTCTTCAGGAGTGTTAAGTTCCATTTCTATGTGCAAAGAGTAATGGAGCTCGCGCCTAAAGACTCCTAAATCTGATCCTGCTGGCAGTAGTTGTTTCCTAATGGGCAAGGGCTGTGGCTGCGCGTGGATTGTGACTATTAGTGGCAGGTGGTCAGAGGATAGGTCCAAGGATTCTTCAATGGTCAATTGCCGGTCACAGATGCCTTTGTAGACAGCGAAGTCGATTGCCGAGGGCCTGTGTCCATTAATTGGGTAACGGGTGGGGGCTCCAGTCGCCAATATGCTGAATTGTAAGTTTTGAATCGCCTCAAATATGACTTCTCCGCGACGATTCGCACTATTGCTTCCCCAAAATGGGTGCCATCCATTCCAGTCGCCGCCGATGAGGGTCTTATTCAACCTTTGGCCTAGAACCTGTTCCATGTGATGATCACACAGACCAGTGTTTGGCGGAAGATAAATTGACGCAACTTCGATCGCTCCAATAGACGTAGGCAGGGTGATGGCTGAGACCTGCATTGTTGCGTTGCAAATTGGCAGTAAAGGTGTATGCGGTATTGTTGCTCGTATGAGGATTGAGGATCCACCAAAGCAGTTTGCTCCTTCACCATGAGCCTGATAGTGTTCGTATCCGAAAATTTGTGTAGTGGGGCACTCATGAGTTTCTGTTATTAACATTATATCTATGTTTTCTTGTGAGAGAAACGCAGCCAGTTCCTGAGTCTTGTTTCTCAGGCCATTGGCGTTCCAGATACCCACACGTAAAGCCATTATTTGTAGGCAAGCTTGGTTATGATGGCCATTAAACTGTTTAGCATGGTTGCTTGTTGGGATTGTACTTCTCGCATCGCTTTGAGCTCGGCATTAATTGCGTCAAACTGACGTTGTTGTTGCTGAAGCATTTCAGTGAACAAAGTGTCACTTGTGGTATTCTTATTTGACGGTCCACCTCTAGCGGCCTGTGCGTAAGAAACACCACTAATAGGCGTTGCAAAGCTCGTGGCTTGGGTAATGCTCCGGGGCCTTGTAATTTCGGAAGCAGTACTCGGACCCGTAGACGGTGTTTGTGTGGGACTCCTTTTTTGTGCTGGGGATTGCAATTTGCGCAACCGCTTGTATACTTGGCAGCCCTTATAGTTGGCTGGGTGCTGTAACTCACAGTGCACACAAGTTGGTGCCTGGTCCTTTTCGCGGGTGCAGTCTTTGGATGCGTGTTTCCCGGCGCAACGCACACATCTGGGAGCTTTGTGGCAGTAGCGTTGTGTGTGTCCAAATTCTTGACAGCGATGGCATTGTGTCAGGTCGTTGTATCTTCTTGGCAGTTCCACTGTGCAGCGTTGCCTGCAGACAACTCGAATGTCCAAAATTTCTTTGTTGTTGGGGGCCTGAGCCACGTCAACAAAAAATATATTTAGCGGTGTTTTGTCCATACGGCTCAGTGGGTTGTGCACATTTGTAATTGTGTGGCCTTTGGTTTCCAATTCCTTTTTAATTAGTGTTGTATCAGTGCTGGAGTGAAGCCCTTTGAACACGACTCTATATGGTTTGTCCTCCTTAAGCTGGTAGCAGTGGAACTCCAATTCCAGCTTAGTAAAGTGGTCTATAACTCTGCGATAGTCCTCACTGCATTGGGTTAATACACCTATGTTATTCTTCTTTGGCTTAATTACGTATGATTTAGCATCAATTACTTTATCTATTATCTGTTGAAGTAGGGCCACAGACTTGATGTTTGGACACCATATGGGGGGCGGACGAGGTTTCGGAGTAGTTTGCTGGTCGGTCAATACTGGGGCTTCTGGAGCTACAGGTGATTCGCTGTAGTCTTCATCTTCTTCTACGAGCAGTGAAAATCGATTTTCTGATATTAATGCTGCATTGCTGGTGCTTGGTTCGTCGAAGATGAGCCTTTTCTTGATGGTTTTTGGTGAATTTGGCTGTTTACGTTTCGTGTTTTTGTTGTTAGTGATGCCTTGCACGGAGGCGATATCTATTTTTGAGTTTATTGGCATGATGGAGGCTTGCCTATTTGCCATCACAACGTTAAGCTGGGCTTGCATTTCTGCATTTACCTTTACAGCTGTAGCGAGGTTATTGACATTAGATGTCATCGCGGATTGTGCTTTTGAGTGCAGGCGCACTCGCGCCAAGCGACGAAATTTCGTAAATTGCAATTAAAGCAATTGAGTTACGCGGAAGCAAGCGATAAGAAAACGCTGCGTGTGCGGTTTTTGTTGCTGTTGCGTTGAAGAATGCACCGCAAAGTTCTATTTTTAGAACTCTGCAGCAGTAGAGCTTAAGCGAAGGCTGTTCGAATTCACGTCTTTACAGGTCGAACGACTGATCGCGATTGAGTAGCAATCTTATTGTATTTGAATTATGTTTGAAAGTAATCAGAAGAAGTTTTCGACTTTCAATGATGTTTCTCGCAAATGCACCTACACATATTCTGTCTCCCTGTCTATCTGCTACCTAGCTGAGCAGCAGGAGAGAAGTAAAATGGATCAGTGAAGCGTAATATTACCAATTTGTGCGTGATAGAAGGCGTTTGCTACCCAGGCCAAATATTTCTTCACATATATATTTATATATATATATATATATATGACGGGATATTTGTGAAAAGGGGTTGATTGAGTTATGGTCTCGGTTGTGGTTGAGGTTGAGGCAGTTTTCGATATGGGCAACTTTCGGGCACGTCTCTGCTGACAATGCAATGCAATGCAAAAAGGGGTTTAGCAGCACATAATAAGCGTAATTATTGCTGCTGTTTGAACTCTGGCCAAGGGGTTTCATAGTCATCATCAACCCATAGAATAACTCATTAGTCTAATTTTTGGCCTGGCGAGAGGGCAAGAACTTGGTCTAGGCTTAGCAAGGCTTTGTTGATTGCTCCCACCCACCACATCCGTGTCACCTCGGGCTTTATTCCGGCTGTTCATTTAAACGCAAATGAGCCTTGGGATATGTTCGTTCCAATTTGTGTGTTCACATTGATTGCGTGAGGTTATCTGAATTGAAGTTCCATTTCCTTTCATTTCTCCTTACACACCCCCGCTCAAACACACACACATTCACTCCACACATACCGATTTAACTAGCGACAAAAAACTCTGTGCAATGATGACATGTTTAAGACAAACTCGATGCTAGAGTTTGATCCTTGATCATCGATCAGTCCGATGGGATCTAGAATTGAATGTATGAAATATATGCATACCTATAGAAGATTTCAACTTAAATCACTAACAATGGTATTTAAATAATTGTAGGGGCTTATTTAAATGAGCTCATTGTCGACAAACCTCTTTCTCTCTCTCTCTCTCTTTCTCTTGGGGCTCTTGGAACCAGAGATGAATATGAGGAAATGGTCGGACGGAGGCGGCATAACTAAAATAAATTAAACCAATTGCGCAGATTTCACTTAATAAATGATATATATATATATATATATATATATATATATATATATATATATATATATATATATATATATATGTATGTATATGTATAATATATATGTATTTATGTATGCATTATCATATACGATATTCTCTCGGTTTCAATTCAAATTGCCGCAATTCATAGGGATCATAAAATTTCATCAACACTTTGTAGGGTGCTGTTCGCCCGTCCATTGTGTATTACTTACTATTTGTATGTGCTATTCATTTACAATAGAGTTGTGCGGCTCGAACTCAAATTAAGTAATCATTGTATAAGCGTACAGAGCCAGAGCCAGAGCCAGAGACATAGAAAGAGACAGGGACAGGGACAGAAAATGTATTCTCTGCGCTGAGATTGAAACCCGTATAAATGTAAATTAATCGTACTTATTTCAATTAACTGCATCCCATCTCAGCTCTCTCCTAACGGATCGATATCTGTGCCTTTTTCAACCCATATGTTTATATAGAAATGAATATTTTGATTTGCTCGCAAAACATGACTGAAAAGCTCGGATGATCTTCGCCTTCAATTGCACTGCACATTAGTTAAATATGTCTATTGAACGGGTTCATTCGTACTGATAGACGGACGTCGACTCGGCTGTCCTTTGTGGGGCCTGTACCGACTCATTCTGCCTGTTGCATAGATTTTGGCAAAACCATTCCCATTTGCAATGCCTTCAGGGCCTCTACCAATGAGGTTAGACTACCAGGAATACCTTGATGTCGCTTAATTCCGCGTGTTAAAGACCTCTGGAGTAAAAGTCTAAAGTTCGTGGAGAAGCTTAGTTTTATACCATGTCCGTCTGACCTGAAGCGTGCCACTATGGGCGAAAAGCGAAACATCGATTCTTATCGATCATATGAAAAGAAAAAAATGTCCGTTAAATAAAATAGTAAACACTCGGAAAATATGTTGAAAACTCACAAGAATGTGGAGTTTTTCTATTTGGCTTATCCTAGTGAAACCACATACTTTTCAAATTTAGTTTTTTATGACACACTTCGAATATATTTCTTTGTTTATTATTGCAGCTGTGAAATGCTTTTAAGCTCGGCTCGTCTTAACAGCGGGGTTCAGATGTCTACGCGCAACTCCTGCAAAACACTCAAGTGTCCGCAATGCAATTGGCATTACAAATACCAGGAAACACTGGAAATCCATATGCGCGAAAAACATCCAGATGGAGAGAGTGCCTGTGGCTACTGTTTAGCAGGTAAGACTTGTATGAGAGCGAGCTTCCAGTATGATGTGTACAGATATGCGAGGATGGGACAGATCAAGCTGGAGTGACTGAGTGATTGACCTATCGATACCCTGCACCTTGCCGAACTCTGCTCTAGCTTGATGTCTGATGAAACTACAAACTGTGAACTCTCTTCACAGTCCTGCCGAGTCTGATTGTAGCTAAGGTTTAGATATCTCCGAGTCTCAATCACAGGGAAGCCTCCCACGTAACAGCAGGTCCACGCCAGGCTCATGGTATCGATTAGTCGAGCACTTTTTTACTTTTACTTGTACAATCATGAATATATAAAAAACGAACTATTATCAACAGGTCAACAGCATCCCCGGCTAGCACGTGGCGAATCATACTCATGCGGCTACAAGCCGTACCGGTGTGAGATTTGCAACTATTCGACGACTACAAAGGGCAATCTGTCGATACACATGCAGTCGGACAAGCATTTGAACAATATGCAGGAGCTGAACAGCTCTCAGAATATGGTTGCTGTGGCAGCAGCAGCAGCTGCGGCCAGCGCCAAATTAATGCTGCCCAGCCCAACGCCCACTCAAGCAGCGCCGCCACAAGCGGCAGCCGCAACGAGTGTAAGTGCTTCAGTTAATGCAAATGCTGTGTCCAGTAACGCAACAATAACAACTAAGGAAATATCAACGACAGCAACAGCCTTGTCCTCGAGCAAGCCGAAGCCAACGTTTCGCTGCGATATTTGCAGCTATGAAACATCGGTGGCACGGAACCTACGCATTCACATGACCAGTGAGAAGCATACGCACAACATGGCCGTGCTACAAAATAATATCAAGCACATACAGGCGCTGAATTATCTGCAGCAGCAGCAGCAGCAGCAACAGCAGCAGCAGCAGCAGCCGCAGCAACAGCCAGCAGCAGCAGCAGGAAATTCGAGCAGCTTTATGACAGCTGGGCCAGAGGTAGCCTTAGCTGATTTGGCTTACAATCAAGCGCTGATGATACAGCTGCTGCAGCAGAACGCCCAGGCGCAGCAGCAACAGTTGCTGCCGTCCACTGCCAGCAAATTGTCGCCAACAAACACGAGCTCGCCAGTTAGCACGCCCGAGCAGTTGCATGCCACATTTTCTGCATATTCGCCAAAGCCCATGAAAATGCCAACTGGGATCATGAATCTAACAACTGCAACGGCAGCGGCGGCTGGGTCAAGTGTCGAGTCGGAGGCATTCGATGCGTACACGGAGAGTCAGCCTGAACTATGGCCCACGGCCCTCTACAGCTGCCTCATATGCGACTGCTACAGCACTAACGATATGGAGGAGTTGAACCAACACTTGTTGCTGGATCGATCGAGGCAGCTGTCGAGCACGTCCACGGACATCATGGTCATACACAACAACAACTATATTTGTCGCTTGTGCAACTACAAGACCAATCTGAAGGCCAACTTTCAGCTGCACAGCAAAACGGATAAGCATTTGCAGAAGCTCAACTTTATCAATCACATACGTGAAGGTGGGCCGCGCAACGAGTACAAGTTGCAATATCAAACCCAGGTGGCAGCAAATGTGGTGCAGCTGAAGTGCAACTGCTGCGATTTCCATACCAACTCGATACAGAAGCTGTCGCTGCACACGCAGCAGATGCGGCACGACACAATGCGTATGATCTTTCAGCACTTGCTGCACATTGCACAGAAGAGTCGACTCCATCGCTGTTACCGGGAGTCACCAATGCCCATGCAATTGCTGCACGACGAGCAACAGGAGCAGCAGCAGGCATCGCCTTCGTCCTCGAAGAAATCCCTTTGCTGTCAACTCTGCAACTTTTTGGCCAAAAATCTACATGAAATGGTGCAGCACGTCAAGGGCTTGCGGCACATGCAGGTCGAGCAGTTCATTTGCCTCCAGCGACGTAGCGAAAATATCGAAATGCTCGGTCTCAATGAGGTCTTCAAGGTCACCGAACAGATGCCGCTATCCAACACTGAAGGTACGTCTTAGGCAACCTTTCCCCAAATCTCTAAATCTTGAAATCCCATGACCCGCAAATACCAAAACTCCGAATATAATTTTCTATCATTGCTCATAGCATAAAGTCAATCCTCCATGTGATATATATAGGAAATATCTTTAAGATCGTATATTTAGAGCCGAAGTCTAATTAAGCTCTTGCCTATGGTATCTGCCCAGAGGTGATGCTGCCTAATAGTTGGAGTATTTAATAGAAATTATACAAATTAGTTGAATTTATTTTGCGAAATGGGAGGAGAACCGAAAGGCGTCGGACGATGCTGCTGCTCACGAAAAGGTTTATAATTATTACGAAATAGGTTCAAAGATCCACAAGTACGAGCCAAGCGAAAAAGAACAAACTCCTTTTGAGATTTTCGTCCAATGCAAGGTAAGGTTTAGACAGCGAGGGAGAGAACAGGAAGGAGGACAGAGTGCTATTATCCATCATTGGAGCGTACCTAGATACCCTGTAGCTCTGTAGCTCTGTGTGTGTTGGTTGGTGGGTGTACACTGTGAATCCAGATTTCAGATTTCTCTCTCTCACTCTCTCTCTCTCTGTCTGTCTGTTTCTCTGGTTTGGGTTACGGTGTCCGTGGGTACTCTGTGGTTTAGGTGCTAAGCCTGCGGTTCGGGGCCCCGCACGATGCCGCAACTGAGATACGGCAATATCACACTGTGTTTACCTGTGCAACGGCCAACTGCAAACTGCAAACTGCAAGCAATGGATTGCGATTGGGGCCTGGACGTGGAGCAAAGTGTGTGCTGTGCACGTCACTAATTGCAAATTCGATGGATACATATAATCGTTTTTGCATTCTTAAGTAATTTGTAATAATTTCCTCAAGGGTCAGCGTCAGCGTATAAATCTCAAAGCGCATATAAATCGGCAGAAGGGCAACAGACACACACACATATACACACTCACGCACTCACACTCACACACACCGCATACACTCAAGAATTTACGTCCAATACACGTGGTAAGAGAAAGTGAGGGAAGCGGAGCTTCGCACAAGGACGATAATAATCGAAGAATCGGGGAACCAAAAAATTAAAATCGAACTCCTAATGATGAGTTACGAACGCATCGCGCATTAAGTCTTTGTGTGTATGTGTGTGTGTATGTTGTTGTTGCTGTTGCTGTATTGCAGACAAAAAAATAATAACAATAAAATAATAACAATAATAACGCACAGATTGGACCAATTAATATTAAAAAATCGAAATCAATTTAAACCCATTTTAACTTTTAATTACTTTTCATTTTTTAGCATTATTATTATTATTTCGTTTATTATTTTCAATCAATTAGCTTATTATTTCTTGAACAACTAGAACTGGTATTGACTATGGTAAACAAACTGATATTTCAGATATATAGAATTATATACACTTATGTATATTCAACTCGTATATAAAGTTGGGAATTAGGAGTATTATGGAAAATTAAGAAAGTTTTCTGATTCATCAATCTATATATACCTAAACAAATAATCGATATAGTTGTATCGGTAAATATAAAAGTTAATATTATATTATTATACATATTTATATATTGAATTGTGCTGAATTATTAGCTGCTACTTAGCTTCGCAGATAGGACTAGGATCAGGGTATCTCCTAGTCGGGCACCCCGACTAGAGCTTTCTTACTTGTTTTGTTTTGGATTTGGCGGTGAGGCTGGCTCATCTTTGGTGATGATGAAGATGGTGTTGGCGGAGTTGGCAGTGTTGGTGGTGCTTGGTGGTGGGGCCGCGTGACCGCTGCAGTGGTAACAGCTTCGCATGATTATTGCACCTACAACAACAACTACAACTGCTACTACTCCTACTAGCTCTCTCTCTCCCCTTCTTGCTCGCTCTTTCTCCTTATTGGTCTCTCTCTGTTTGGCCAAGTTTCTTCCACTCGCACCCATAGCCGCATTGGTCTTGATTTTCATAATACTCGTTCGCGTAGTTCAAAGGAAAGAGAGTATATAGGTTGTAGTCTTCTTGAAACTGGAGCTAGTAGCTGCTCGACGTTCTGATTAAGACTATATATATATCTTAAATGTAGCACAGTTTTTCGATTAGTCAAAGTCGACCTGCATCTGAAAAGGTTAGCTCAAGAAGTAAACTTAGTTAGTTTTTAGACCCTGGGCGAGTATTGGTCAGTCAGTTGCGCTCGACTGCAAAAGTTTCTGGTATCTGGGGTTTTTTGTTGTCGGCTTTTTAATTCGATGCAATCAAGCTGTATGGAAATTGCTTTGAAATTGGTAATGGAATTTGAAATATATTCGCATTTGGTCCGTATCACAACGGCTGCACCCTTGCTTGCAATTAACTGTACGCAGCTGAGACCAACTTCGTCTCCAACACCAACACCAATACCATCATCAAAAGAGACGGAGACGAAGTCAGATTGAGGACTAAACGTGGTATGGGTTCTGGGTGCTGCGTGCTGGGTACTGGGCTCTCGATTCTCGATTCTGGATTCTGGATTCTGGATTTCATCTGCCGTTCATGTCTGTGAATGTGTTGTGCGTTTCGCTTTTGTTGTGGTCGTTCCTATTATCAAAGGCATTGATTAGCCAAAGGGGTCTCTTACAGGATTATTAATCTGTACGTTAAAAAAAGCATCAAGAGTGCTTTGTGTGTGTGTGTGTTTGTGTGTGTGTGTGTGTGTGTCAGGTCAATGACTAACTTTTGCCAGTGCTTTCAGAGGAGATGCAAAGCTCTGTCATTAATTCATTAAAATTTTGATATATGTATGTCTGAATTTTTGTATAGATCGATTAGAATTCTCGATATATATTTATTCTCATATATTATTATTATAACTCTCTATCTATATATATACATATATATATATATATATATATATATATATATATATATATATATATATATATATATATACGTATATATTCTTTGGACAAATATTCCCACCATTATTGTTGACATTTGGAGTTTGTTTCTTGAAGCATACCTTGAATTTGATGTATTCTGATTTTGGGTAACTCTTCGGAATCGTAGATTAATATCGATTTGGTCATGTGTGCCCAATTAGGTCGAGCTAAGCTGAGAACCGAACTGAGTTGAGCTGAGCTGAGTTGTTATCTCAACGATTATTCATCCCTTTTTCAGCTGAATATTTTACAAAGATGAGTTCCAAGAGTAAAGATAGAGTCTTTAGATTATTTGATCAATTTTGCTCTACATTAATTTACATTTCAGATTCAAGCCTTGATTGCGGTCTCAATTTGGCAACGACAGCTTCTGTTAGTGCGGCGACAGAAATGGGCTTCGGATCATCCACTGATGGCAACATATTCTCGCCGGCCTCTGTCTCCAGCTGTGCCACATCCTGTGGTAAGACACAGCCGCGCACCCTTTCCCCATTGTCATCGAGCGCGCCACACGAACTGAGTTCCAGCAGTGCGTCAACGACTATTTTCAAATGTAATATCTGCGAATACTTTGTGCAATCGAAGAAGGATATGGAAAGTCACATTGAGGCAGTTCATCCCAGTGCCGAGATCGACGATTATATCAGTATACCGACAAATACGGCAGCACTACAAGCCTTCCAAACAGCCGTCGCAGCTGCTGCTCTCGCTGCCGTCCAGCGTTGCAGTGCCACGCCCACGTCGACGCCGACGCCGACGGCAACGCCCACAACACCAGACGAACGGGGCATGGGCATAGACATCGACGATTGCCCTGTCGAAATTAAGCGCGAACGCTTAGACGAAACCGATGAGACCATTAGAGCTGAAGCTAAGGATAGCAACAAGATCGCAAACGAAAAGCTGCCCCAATCGGGTGTTGCATGTCCCCTATGCCTGGAGAGCGGCTACTGTGAGAAGTCGTTGCTGGAAGCGCACCTGATGAGTGTGCACAGTGTGACCCGAGATGGACTCGCTCGACTCCTGCAACTGGTCAATCAGAAGGCGTGGCGTCCTGTCAAGAACGCCGATGCGACAACTACTGACGATGGCAAAAGTGCGCTGAATGATACTACGCCCACAATAGCCGTAGCAATGGGCGTCATGCAGGGCATGGCGTGCCAGCAGTGCGAGTCGAACTTCAAGCACGAAGAACAACTGCTGCAACACGCCCAACAAACGCAGCATTATCCAATGCAGAACGGTGAATACCTTTGCCTGCTGGTCAACAATGTCAGTCGTCCGTGCTACATGAGTTTTGCTACCTTGTCTTCAATGATTGGACATTTCAAAGACTCGCACATGAGTCTCGTCATCTCGGAGCGACATGTCTACAAATATCGCTGCAAGCAGTGTTCGCTGGCTTTCAAGACACAGGAGAAGCTTACCGCTCATATGCTCTACCACAGCATGCGCGATGCCACCAAGTGTTCCCTGTGCCAACGTAACTTTCGCAGCACTCAGGCACTCCAGAAACACATGGAGCAAGCGCATTCAGCCGAGTGTACGGCTGTCACGAGCAGCAGTCCTCGAGATATGTCGCCCAGTCCACTGCTTAGCGCTATGGAATTGGATAAAACTCCAGCAGAGCCAAATGTTTTTGACTTTACTACGACTCGAGCCAGTGAAACAGGTAAGTTCTCCGACGATCTGATTCGATTTGATGCCCTGGAGAACCGAAAGCAGGCGGGCTCGACCCAAAAACCTTTATATCTTCTTATTCGGGAGTCAATCTAGTCCTATCGTCTGTTTGGCCATGTCTGCATATACTGATCGGAGGCAGTCTAACACACCATACTGACTATATGTCATGAAGTGATGTAGTCCTGTCCTATAATAGCTGGAGACTTGAAGGCAAATGGATCTCAACTTTACTATAAACTATCTAGGGCCTAGGGTAATCGAGTAATCGAGTAATCGAGTTCGATTTAGCCACAATTGGTTATGAGGTCGACTTGTGTCTAAAGTGTGGGCTGTTAGGAGGGCTGTTGGGCCTTCAGGAAAGTGAACATATATAACATTTCGATATACTTTTCATGCTTTTCAGTTGCCAAAACAAACGAAACTGGAGTGAAGCACTCTCCGCGGCGTTCAAGCTCGCCATTTCACTTAGACGCACAATCGAAGGAAGCAGCCACGAGCTCACAGTTGCAGTCGCCAAATGTGTTGGATGAGCCTTCGCCAACGGAGCAGCAGCAGCATTTTGCAGTGCTGACTGCAGCGTTGCTCAAACAGCAGCAGCAGCAGCAGCAACAGCATCAAGAGTCCTCGGATGCTCAGCAATTGGCAATGTCAAGCGGCGAGCTGCATCATTTACAGCTGCAGGCACAGCAGGACAAAGCTCATCAGCATCAGCATCAGCATCAGCAGGCTCCGTTTGTTAACCTAAATCCGCAGTCATTCCAAGGACTTCAGAGTATACAGAGCCTGCAGCAAATACAGCAGCAATTGAATGCTGCTGCAGCGGGCTCAGGTATGCCCATAAATCCGGTGGATATGCTCAATTTGATGCAATTCCATCATTTGATGTCGCTCAATTTCATGAATCTAGCTCCGCCATTAATATTTGGTGGCAATGCAGCAGCTGGAGCTGCTGGAGCAGCAGCTGGAATATCCAGTGGAGTAGGCGGAGTCCAGAACAATGGCATTGGTTCCGCCTCAGCAGCAGCAACCAGCAGCTCTGAACGTCAGCCCAAGTGCTCAGGCAGTGCAGCAGGCAGCTTGACAACGGATGCCGCCAACATCAATATAATTCCGACCAACAACAATCAGGTAAGACACAAAGCAACCTACATAATCACGAATCGAATTTGGAGCTAATATAAATCTAATGTTACTGCAGCAACAGCTGAGTAGCAATCAGAAACGGGCTCGCACACGCATTACAGATGATCAACTAAAGATTTTGAGAGCTCATTTCGATATAAACAATTCGCCCAGCGAGGAGAGCATTATGGAAATGTCTCAGAAGGCCAATCTGCCAATGAAGGTATGTATATATATATAGAGAGAGAGAGAGAGATTGGTGTTGATAGATATTTTGTTACAGGTTGTCAAGCACTGGTTTCGTAACACGTTGTTTAAGGAACGACAGCGAAACAAGGACTCGCCTTACAATTTCAATAATCCGCCATCAACAACTCTCAATCTAGAGGAGTACGAACGGACTGGGCAAGCTAAGGTGACCTCATTAACTCCAACAGATGCTCCAGTCGCGCCATTGAGCACAGCAGCAGCAACATCAGCGGCAACGGTTGCAGGAGCAGCAGCAGCAGCAGCAGCCAACAACAACCTAATAGCAGCCACATCGTTGTCAGCGGCAACAGCAACAAATCTCAGTAGCAATATAAGCGATTTTTTTAAAACGCAAGTTGTTGACATGATGCACACTCAGCCGGTAGCTGAGCAGGAGAATCCATTGCCATTGGAGGTGCAAATCAAATCTGAACCGCATGACGACAATCTGGACTTCTTTCACAAAAAGCAGCAACAGCAACAGGAGCAGGCGTTTGAGTTTCTGAACCAACAGCAGATTGAGGCAGCGGAGTCATTGATGCCACATCATCATAATGTGGACATTATGCACGATAACACAATGCAACAGCTATCAACCGGACACTATCAAAATCAGCAACAACAGCAACAACAGCAACAACAGCAACAACAGCAACAACAGCAACAGCAACAGCAACAACAACAGACGAATTGTTTTGAAACAAAGTCCGAAAGTGGAAGTTCAGATGTGCTGTCGAGACCGCCAACTCCGAACAGCGTGGCAGCCAGCAATTTGTATAGTAGCATGAATGATTTGCTCAGCCAGCAGCTGGAGAATATCGGCAGCAACATGGGTCCGCCCAAGAAATTGCAAATATCTGGTAAATCATTTGAGAAGATAGCGGGCACAAGCTCATCATCAACGCCGTCAACAACAGTTTGCCTGGAGAGCAACTCGTCAAATTCATCGAATTCATCGTCTTCAACGTCCGGTGGCAAGCGAGCAAATCGCACACGTTTCACTGACTATCAAATAAAGGTGCTGCAGGAGTTCTTCGAAAACAATTCATATCCCAAGGACAGTGATCTGGAGTATCTAAGCAAATTGCTGCTGCTGTCGCCAAGGGTAATTGTCGTCTGGTTTCAGAATGCACGACAGAAGCAGCGTAAGATCTACGAGAACCAGCCCAATAATTCCCTGTACGAAAGTGAGGAGACCAAGAAGCATAATATCAATTATGCCTGCAAGAAGTGCAGTCTAATATTTCAGCGCTATTACGAACTGATCCGTCATCAGAAGAATCATTGCTTCAAGGAGGAAAACAACAAAAAGTCGGCTAAGGCACAAATTGCAGCTGCACAAATCGCTCACAATCTAAGCTCAGAGGACTCCAATTCGTCCATGGATATACATAATCATCAGTCAACGGGCAGCCTGGGTCAGAATGTGGCAGCTGCTGTTGCTGTTGCTGCTGCTGCGGCAGCAGCACATTCAGTACATTCGAGCTCGCAGCCATTTGGCTCATCTCCGTCGCCGCAGCATCTGTTTAGTAAGGCATCATCGCTGACCGACTTCAGTCCGTCGACAACCCCAACGCCACCACAGAGGGAGCGCAGCAATAGCCTCGATCAGCAACGCTTGCCCAAATTTGACTGCGAGAAGTGTGAAATGCAGTTTAATCAATTGGAATTGCTACGTGAGCATCAATTGATGCATTTGATGAGTCCAGCTCTGTTTCCTGCTGGCAACCATCAGTCCTCGAGTCAGTCTGAAGCGGCATATGGCCCCTTTGGCAGCATATTGCAGGGATTGCAGCAGGCTGCACAGCAGCAGCAACAACAACAACACCAGCAGCCGCAGCAGCAGCAACAGCCGCCAGCAAAAAAGAGAAAATGCTCTGAAAGCTCTATGAACGCTGAGGAAGTATCAATGGGAGAGTTTGAGACTACACAAAAGAAATACGAGTTCCTATATCAATATTTTATGCAGAATGAAAGCAATGCGGAGGTTAAGCAGCAATTTCTTGTACAACATCAGCAACAGCAGCACGGAAGTGAAACCGACTTGGAATTAGAGTTCCTGAGCCATTTTTATCAACAAAGCGAACTAAAGAAGGTTAATAACTATGATTTCTTACTGCAATATTATCGCAAAAATGAGGATACGCTGAAGCAACACAACCAGCAATTGTCCTTTAGCTCTAGCAAGAAACCAACAATTGAATTTCTGTTACAGTACTATCAGCTAAATGAGTCGAAGAAGTTTTTTCAGTTAGCTGCCTCGCCCCAAACAGAGTCTCGACCGTCGTCGCAGCAGCCGACCGCGACGGCGGATGAACCAAACAAATTGATCGGCGTTCAGGAGCAAGAGCAGCAACAGCAGCTCCAACAACAGCTTCAAGAGGAAAAGGGTAAGATTGAGCTCACTAGACATCTGGAGGAGCAGGAGCATAACATAGAGCCAGTTACGCAAGGCGGTCAAGTGGTTCTAACTGATTCGAACGATCTATTGACGCCTGATGAAAAGCTCAACAATAATCATATCAGCATAAATATCAATGAATCTCAACGTATGCTAAGCAGAGATACGAAGGAAAATGCCATCGTTGAGCGTCGTGACAAGTTGGAGCAATTGAACAGCTCGAATGAGCCAATCAACGGGGATAAACACAAATCGCCCAGCGATAAGCCGCAGTATTTTCAGAATCTCGAAGACTTCCTCGACGCAACAATGATTGAGAACAATTCACAGATGCTAACATTCAATGATGACGACAGTCCGAGTCCAAAAGTTGAAAATGTCAAAGCAAATGATTGTTTGCCTCTGGACACTACTTCAGTGCAGCTAAGCGCCCCGTCCAAGCAGAACAAACGGCTGAGAACAACAATACTTCCAGATCAGTTGAACTTCCTGTATGAATGCTACCAAACCGAGTCGAATCCCAGCCGTAAAATGCTTGAGGAGATTTCAAAAAAAGTCAATCTTAAAAAACGTGTCGTGCAAGTAAGTCCAAAAACCGCTCAAATATATCTACTGATACCTTCCCACTACGATCGTAATTGAAAAGAGAACCAAACATTACTACCTAATACTAGCTTGTAATGCACTACCTCTGCATAGCCTAGAATGGGATGACAAATATCATAAGCATAGCCCCAAGACGACAAACTTAGTCAAAGCAAACTCAGTTTGTGGAAATATTTGAATACTGATAAGATTCGATTCCCACTCTATTTTCAAATAGTAGAGTCTTTCACGCAGGTCATACACACATTCAGATGTCCTATTCAGACCCTTCCTACTTCTAGAGTCCAGGTTTAATCAAACTAGTTCTCATATGGATGTATAAGTATGAACGCAAGAGGCTGAGATCAATTAAGACAGCAGGTAATTCCCAGTCGGCGGCTCCCGATCATGTTCTTCTTCCTTCTAGTCATCTTATAGATCAGATTATTTTATTGCATCTCCATCACTACTCAGACATATTCTTAGTTTAGTTTACCTTTTTACGTTTATTATTATTATTATTAACATTTCTTTTTGCTTTCTTTTACATTTTTTTATTTTTTTAGTGAATTTTCATTAGAATTCATTCAGAAGCCAAATGGAACTGAAAGAACAAAACTGTGAACTGTGCACTGAAATTCTGAAATTCGAAAATTCTAAACCTAAACAAATGTTTTGATCAGCTAAAAATTAAACCAAATCAAATTTAAGTAACGCCAAGTAAACCCACATCCAACTTTTCTATGGGAAAACGGAGTTATATCTGGTAATTCATATCGGATATCTGCTGCACTCGAGTAAGATTTTGAATTTAAGAATACGTTTAAGCAAATAATACTAATTTAGAGCAAAGCAGGTTGACTAACTTATATAGTGTTAAAAATAGAGCTTCGTAACTGAATCTATTGAAAATGCAGGAATTTTGGAGCACGAATTTTGGGCAAGTGAGGAGTAACAGACAGAAGGAAGCTTAGCAGAAAAGAACGGATCTATCCGTCATGTAAAATAAAAGCAACTAGAGTTCCGACATTGTCAAGATGTACATCTGTAATAATCTCCTATAACCTTGTTATCGATCAAAATCAATGTCGATTGATATCTACCAGAGAAGCTGGAGATTCCACTGTGATGAATTCACATAATACGCGTGCTTAGTCCGTTGGTAATTTGCCAAATTTACACACATTGGGAGCTTGTCTCAATAATTTGGTTATTCGGAATAGCATTTTCCTAGTAAAACCCATAATTCTAGTCGCTGAAGCCTACAAAGATTAAAAAGCAGCCCGAACGAGGATTCAGGCTATCTTCTAGTCGGGTCCTACCGACTATAGTATTTTTTGCAATGTCTCAAAAGTTGTTCTTAATAAAACATTCTTTTCATATTTTCATAGAGCAATTTTATTTTAATACCTGATTATAATTATTATTTTGTTTGTTCGTTTGCAATATACCCATCTATACTACTCCATCTATAAGTCTGCGATCGGGTGTCTTGTGGTATATATTGTAAGGGGCAGCAGTGGTGATTGTTTAGCGTTTTCACTGCTATTGACTTAGCTCTCTTAACACTATCTGCTTTGGGAGCAGGAACGAGTCTTATGACAACGGTCGAGCCCGATTACAACACTCTCACTTGAACTCACCTCACAAGAATGGAAATTAGACTGGTGTATAGTTTGCTCACGTAATTAAGTGTAAATGTATAGTAAATGTTTGTAGCTGCTATTAGACTGCTAATTAATTCGGCTGCTTTCGCAATGGACTTTCAGGTTTGGTTTCAAAACTCACGGGCTAAAGATAAGAAATCGAGGAATCAACGACAATATGCTCACATTTCGGATGACAACAACAGTTTCGACGGATCAAGTGGGAAGGAAGCTGGCAACAATAGCAATAATAGCAACAATGTTGGTGGTGTTGGCATCAAATCAAGCAAATCTCTAGTTTTGGGCCAAGAGGCTAGCGATCAGCCACTGCAGGATTGCCAATTATGCCAAATACCACAGGTAAATATGCAGAAGCATGCATTCAGCGTCGAGCACATCTGCAAGATGAAGGAGCTGCTTGAGCATACCAGCGAGCTCTATGCTCACAGTAATGCCAGCGGCAGCGACAATGACAATGACTGCGACAGGGGCAGAGAGCGACGCTTCTACAGTCTCTCGAAGGCATTTCTGCTGCAGCACGTCGTCTCGAATGCGAGCAGTAGTATCGCACTCACCTCCTCGACTGGGCAGCTGGATGATGAGAACAATTGCTTGTTGGGCTACGATCCCAGTGCGTCGGCATCGGCATCGGCATCGGCATCGGCATCGGCATCGGCCTCGGCTGCCAGTGACTTGGCAGATGGTCGACCGGTTACGACAGCAACAGGCCATCGTCACTTGGCTGGAGACATTGCCCTATCCGTGAAAGACAACGACATCGATATGCCAGAGGCCGGCCGGAAAAGCTCGTCGAGCAATCGGGATCTGATGCAACAACTCTTCAATCGCAATCACATCACTGGTAAGATTTGCGAAATCACACGGATCGCCCCAGCGGAATCATAAATTATATTATTATTTTTTATATTATATTTTAATTTGCTGTATTTAGTGTAATTTAAATGATTTCGCGATGCCTGACTATGATTTTTCATGTGCTGCTTTATTTTTATAATTTAAACACTCGTTTCTCACACCAACAATGAATTATGTATTTGATGTATGTGATGTATGCATAGGTGTGCATACTTGTGCATACGTGTATGCATATGTATATATGTATGTACGCACGCAGTTGTATGAATCTATGTATGTACATACATTGCTCAGTATATATGTAGATGCATGTATGTATCTACGTATGTGCATACAATGTATGAAAAGTCACATGGATAAGCCCTAAGAAATGTCCACTAAGATACACCCGAACACATATGTATATGTATGTAGTTTATGTAATAGGCTCTCTAGTTTTTAGTCACATCATGTATCATAGGTATGTACGTGTGCCCAACGATACATTTGCAGAACGTAATGTCAAAGACTAAGCAAAAGCTGATTTTAAAGACGAATATGGATTAGTTAGATTAGTTAATAAAATATATAGTTACATATGCCTCGCAACTCCTTATTCATAATATATATGTATATAGTATGTACGATCGATATGCATATATAACTGATAATTAATGTGTATCTTAAGCCAAGTAATTAAGAAAGAGCTATCTATACGTATTTAGTACTATCTCTAACGAACCAGGAAACACAATCTTCCAGTTTACACTCAACACTAAAAGTGCTCTAGCTTTCATAGCAACTATATTTCTATATATGAAACTGATATATATATATATATATATATATATATATATATATATATATATATATATATATATATATATATATACATATATATGTAATTCCTGATTGATAGCTTAAATAGTGTACATACCTCAACGAACATTGTTTTATTTGAGTATAACAACATAAAGAAACCCCATTTTAATTACAAACTCAAACTACTATAATTTTGCAAAGTCTGTACAAAACACAATAAATCCTTTTTTTGACTACTAAAAACATTCAATTTCATTTTTTTCGATTCATTATATTACTTTTTGCTTTTTTAAACTTGTGTTTTTCTGAATATTGTATACCCTATATCCATTGAATATGTTTTAAAAAAATATATATAATGTGGAAATGTGAGAAGACAGATGAAAATCTATCCCAATCACCTTGAATATATGTGTCTGAATTGTCATATATAAACAACAGTCAACATTCTGATTAAGGGTATAGGGTATGCGACAAGTCGTGCATTGACGACTTGAGATATGGAAAAATCTGTATGCAGTACAGTAGTAAAGAACCTAAAAACCCTTTTTTTGAACAGTTATAGGTGGCAAATAATTTGGAATACTTTCGCTAAAATCGACTTGATATGACTTGGGAGGTAAGTACCCTTACAATCATATACATCTATATTTGTGCATATATATGTAATTAGCCGATTCCCATTTTATCATTTGCAGAAAACGTTTCGTATCTCGCAACAATTTGACGTAAATAGAAAGCAGAGGAAAAGCAGGAGGATGATATTAAAGCATTATTTAATGAAAACTAAAAATACGCATAAACACATATATATATATATATATATATATTTACTAACATACTATATGAAAACTTGAAAGTTCCTATTTTGAAGAAATTTAATGCGGCTAAATTTATACATAAAGTATGTGTAAGTCAAAGAGATTACATTAACATTAAATATAAGAATTATATAACGATACGGAAGTGTTCCTAACTATTCAAAATAAATATATATATATATATAGACACACACATCATATACGTAGCAATAATCTTATAAAAACTATCATCAAATTATCATAAATGCAAAAATGAAAACAAAGAAGAAAAGGAAACAGAAATAATCTGAACTGAGAACTCCGCAGATCTCTCATTGATTGCGGAGTTGTGAGTTAACTTACAACTTTCTTTTCTCAACATATACTTAGAGTAATACATGCATACATACAACCAATCATTCTACTATGTATATATACGTATATATACATATATATATATATATGCATATATATGATATTTCAAACAACTAGATGAGAAGAGAAGAGAACGTTCGAATTAGAGAGATGCAAACTGAGTTCCTAGCATTATATTGCTTTATGCCTTTATTTTCTATTTAAGATATATTAATAAAACAATATATGAATATATATTAAAAACGTCTGGATGGCTCAGATCAGTTCCGGCTCGTCGGAAAACAAGACAAGTTACATACATATATATGTATATATATACAACAAAACGCTCAATATTTTGAAATCTAACGATTCCTGTACATGTATTTTTATTTGTCTTTCGTTTTCCTCTATTATTGCATTACTTGATCTTGGAAATTGAACTCAAAAGAATCAATTCTCGTGAATCCATGTGTGAAAATAAATTATTTTAGACAATGTGCCAATGCTGTAGTTTGCCATGTTCACATATATATCTATAGAGATGTGCAAAAGTTTCCGTCGAGACTGACTGACTGACTATAGTAAACGCCGAGCGAGCAAGCAAGAACTACTTTGCAATACCCGTTCCTTGCTATACCCATTCAAAGATAAGCCGTTACCGAGTGTAGGTCGAGTGTATGGCTGTAGCAAGCCATCCGGGGACTTGCGTCTTAGTAAAGAAACTATGAAATATAATAGTTACTAGTGGTAGCAAATCCGTTCGGTTCGCACGGTTCAGGTTCCGCCTGGCTGAATAGTCTATTGTTTCTAAATATTTCTTTCCACATTCAGTTATTGAATATTTTCAATCCGAGTAGCGCTTTTCTCAAGCGAACAGGCCAAAAAATCATTATATTTTAAGTGATTTTAATCATCCTCATTCCTAATTCTTAATTCCTAATGATCCTCATTCATCAACATCTACTTTTTGTAGTTCGACTCAGATATACATTCTGTTGCGTACCATATCTTACTATTATCTATTTTGTTATTGAGATATTTCATCACTTCTCCATATAGAACATAAATGAGACACTGATTTTCATTGGAAAAGACGCATGACTGAATCCCAGATGCCCTTTGTAGTCATCCAAGACCTAACGCTTTATTTAAGTGAATGCCTAACTTGATTCGAATCACTAACTTAACTCAAATCCCATCTGAATGATAAACTAGGCCTTTTTGAATTGGGATTTCTCTTTAGAACACGTCTATTTCACGATTATATAGAAATGAAAAGTTATAGTATTAATTTTTATTTCTTACAATTATTGTTATATATATTTTAAGCTTCCATGACAGTGTCAAATATTATACCGTTATATATGAGCATCATCATCCCTCTTTAGCTATTTATATATCTGTTCTTATGCTTTATCATTTATGTATATATATATATATATATATATATATATATATATATATATATATATATATATAATATATATATATATGAACATGTCCATTCGTCTGACTGTCTAGCAATCTCTCAGCGATCATACCACTTTTAATTTTAATTCTTCATCACTATCTTATCTCGAAGGATAGTTCGCGGTATCTCGTAGTCGGGCACTCCCGGCTAGAACGCTTGGTTTATTTGAGCTCAAATTAGCAGTAGGCACTGGCCACGCAGCAAAGCAGACTCAAGCAGATCAAGAACAGATATAATGTGAAGGGGATTTGGTTGATGAGCTTCGACTATGGCAGGACAGATGTAAACGCAATATTATTGTCAAGATTTCAAATTGTGAATGTGTTTAACTACATAATTCTCCAGAGGTGTATTCGAAGAATTTCAAAATATATATTTTACTATTGTAAACTGCATTATTAACAATTTCATAAATATAGAATTGATCGTTGCTAAGTAATTCAAATATAGTTAACTTAAACTCTTTTTGTTATCCTTATAGGAAAGACAATTTTTTGAAACTGGTATAAATATTATACACACAATTATATATATCTAACTTAAGATGAAACAACATAAAGTAAACCAACTTCTGAGTTTAAGAAACCAACTTTAAATTAAAAGTTCCTATAGCATTAAAAATAACAAATTCTTTAGCTCTAAGAACGCACTAATCTGCATAAGCCATAGATATAAACTCATACACATTAATATATTTATATATATGTATATATGCACATATATATACATATAGTAAAAGAACAAATAACTAAAGGAAACCTCGCAAGAAAAATGAAAAAAAGAAAGAGAAAACAATTGTAATGTTAAAAACATATATATATATATATATCATATATATCATAAGCCTCTTCATATTGCTTTTTATTCATTTACACACATGCAGACAGACAGACACATACATACACGTATAAATTATTGGCTGATTACTTGATCTATTTGACCTATGGACTTATCTATGGTTCAACACCCGCAAATGTTGGCGACATATCAACACACACACCCACAAGCACCTCTATATATATATATATATATATATATATATATATATATATGTATATCGATATGCGTCGATGATGAATTACAAAAAGATCAAGGAATACATTCATGGATTGGTTCTTATTCAAGTCGTTCACATTCCAATACATTACATTACATTATATATATATATATATATATATATATATATATATATATATATATACATATATATATATATATATTTTGCCCAAAACATACAAGCATTCATTCCGTGTAAGTAAGTAAGTAAGGTACAGAAAACAACAATAATCATAATGTTAATCAAGAGTTGCTGCAATACTTGCATAGAAATTTACTATATAAAATGTATGTATATATGCATGTATATGCATCCATATATGTGTGTATATATATACATATATAAATAATTTATAAAGTTCCTATTATAATAAATGGCAAAAGATGTGCAGATATTATAAAATTATAAATAAAACAAAAACTAAAACATGCTAAAACTATGAGTCGTATTCTTAATTAATTTGGCTCAAATGTAGTGAATCTCTCAATATACAATGTTTCAATGACAGAACAACGATTTCTGCGGGAGCAGAAGCAGGAGCAAGAGCAGAAGCAGGATCTCAAACTTCAGTCACTCTTTACGTTTGGAAGTTTTTCTTTTTTTGGTTTTTAATATTCTTTAACGCATTTAATATTCCCTCTTTAAGTGCATTTTTATTGCAAAATATTTTAAAGCCCGATGGACAAAACATTCAGTAAAAGTTCTCTATAAGCCTCAGAATAATAATAATAAACTAATTAGACTAAGCGATAGAGCATAATTGTTTTATTTAGCAATAAATAAAAGTAAATCAATATTTAGCAGTTTGAGAAAACATTTTACTCGATTCAAAAGTTATGTCTTCGATGAAATAAAATAAAACGAAATTCAAATGCAAATATTGCCAATATGCTATGTAGAATATGTAGTTCTTATATGCTGAATTCCATTAAAAAACCATCGAGTAATGCAGGAGCTATTAATAAAAACGTGTGGCCTATTAGCCAAATTAAACCTATCAACCAAGCGCTATTCATTCATTTTCAATTTAAAAAAATTTTAAATTCCTTTAAGTAAGAAGGTTCAAGTCAATGGGCCCGACTAGGAGATACCCTGAATGCCGACCGATCTACTTTTGCTTGTATATATACATATACATATATGTAAGTATATAAACTTATTCAATTTTTCGATTAAGCAGGCAACAAAGCTTTCGTCGGGGTGGCCGAAAGCTGACACTAGGACACGAAGGACTCGAATCAGTATCTGCTGCTCCACGCACACTTCCTCTACCATTACCGCTTGAGTGAGATGTTGCAGATCTAAACTATAGTGGCAGCTGACAATTCAAACACAATTCAATCACGAATTTAAATCTATGCTTATCAAATAAAAATAAGTGTAGTTAAACAAATAAGAAAGCTCGTTGGGGACTAGGAGATACCCTAATCCCAGTCCTATCTGCGATTTAAATATTTTCCGTAGTTAGTAACGAGTATTCAAAAAAAAAATAATCAAATAAAAACTGACATTACGACACCAATAAAAGACGTCGATTATTGCTTACGGGCACCGCCTCTACCAACGCAGCCACTGCACTGCTTAATGAAGCAGTTGCCAATTCTTCGAATAGAGAAGAATACACGTATTAAAAAAATGAGTGCGTTGACATGTACTTTTGCAAATTGGCCAAATGTTTTGTTTAATAACTTCTGTTTTACTTGATGAATTTTCAGCTTATGATCTACATGTTCTTTGGCTTGGTAGAGATGCAAACGCCTTCACATGATGGCCCTAGTTCCAACTAAACTTTAATTTTAAGAATTTAGGGAAATTTGGAGCCAGTATCCAAAATCCAATAAAAATCAAAATTGCATAAAATATACATAAAACTAAACATAAAATTTGGAGGCTCTAGCTCTTACGACGTACGAGATATAATTTATTTTCGATCATGTTTTTATTCGATAACAATTAAATGAAAATTGTTATCGAATATATGAAACAAGCTTGATATGCGTGAGCTATACACGAAATACGCAAAAATTCAAGTCTCTAGCTCTTACAGATGCTGAGATCGACGCATTCATACATACGGACAGACGGACAGAGTCCTGATATTTATTTATCGTGGCGTGTACCCCGAGGGGGCTTACAACCACGGTACGCATTTGAGTCACAGATGTGACACAAAGTACAGCGGGTGAATACGATGCGTCCACCAACGCCCCTAGAAGAAACTCTTTTAGGTACCAAGTTCGAATTCATGCTGTCGGGCATGGCTTCCCTCTTGGGTAGAGGCGAGGCCTATCTTAACTTCTGCTGACTGCGGGGACAGCTTCCGGCTGTGGTCCAACTAAACGTTGAACCACAACATGTTATCAACCACAGCCACCACTATACTCCCACTAAAGGGGGCCAACCTCAATTGGGCTGGCCTTGGCCACCAGCCCATCCCGTGGTTCAAGTTAAAAACTTTGATTGGCTGATTCGCAGTCAGAGACTACTTCACATTTTGGTTTCCGACAACCAGGAACTGGGTAAACACCGGCGACTGCCTCCCGAAGGAGTGGGTCTACCAAATTAAGGTTTTGGTCTGCCCTTCGACTAGCCCATAACGATTCGTCTCCCAGACTTTAGGACTTTGGTGAGACCTTTGATGTATCCACAAGGATACGTCTCTCAGATTAAGGCTCTGGTAGGCCCTTCGACTCATCACGAGGATTTTATCTACCAAATTGAGGCTTTGGTCAGCCTTTCGACTAGTCCATTAGTATTCGTCTTCCAATTTTGAGGACTTTGGTCTGACCCTCGTCTTACTTCATTATGAAGAAAGTCAGCCAAATTGAGGCTTTGGTCTGCCCTTCGACTCGTCCGAGTGGATTTTGTCTACCAAATTTATGGGCTTTGGTTGGACCTGCGATTCACTCCGGGGAGATCATCTGCCAATTTGAGGCATTGGTGGGCCTTTCGTAGTAAATGCTATTACCAGTTTTGACTCACGCCAGTCCGGTACTGGTTGACCAAGTCCAGCTCCAGCGTCAAGCAGCATGCGTCGGCTGCTGAAGACTATGCGAGCATAATCTTCAAGCAGTTGCATGGTCTCGTTGGTCGTCAGGGTGTCAGCGAAGGTCCAATCTCCGGATGTATTCTGCTGAATTCCAAGCCCTTCCGGGACTCGCACATCCGCATAGAGGGGGCAGTCACATAAGATGTGCTGCCAATCCTCTACGGGATCGCCACATGGACATTCAGCAATCTCGCTTAGACCACGCGCATGCAGGAAGGCATTCATCGAGCCATGGCCAGTTATGAGGAAACTGGCATGCATCGTGAACTTGAAGTCTGGGTGGCTGTAGACGAAGCCGATCGCAAAGGGACGCGACATGTGGGAGGAAACTCAGCCGCTCGCCGACCGTGATGCCAAGGTAACGGCATTGCGTCACATACCGCAAGTTTGCTCGTGCAAAGCTTACTGCGGGCGGTCTGCCAGATGACAGCCTTCCCTTAAGGAGCATCGTCACAGTCTTCGTTGCCGAGACTGAGACGCCTACCTCGATACTCCATCCTCCAACTAATTCCATTAGTTGGGCACCTTTGAGCTCCAGTTGGGATCTGGAATTTCCCTCTACGAGCAGCTACGTCAGCATAAGCACTTAGAGTGCATTCCTCTTCAAGGCGATGCAGAACTGTCCATCAGGATGTTCCAAATAAATGGACCACTGATGGACCCCTGCGGACAGCCACGTGTAACATCGACACTGACTTCGCCGAAGCTGCTTACGATACTTGCTTTTCGGTCCGAAAAGAAGCTGCACCAGATCCCAACTTCCCTGCATCCTAGATCCGACAGTCGGCGTAGAGCTGCGTCCCATTCGACATGGTCGAACGCACCCCTGAAGTCAACGAAGATTCCGTGCAAATATCGAGCCGAGCTGGCTTCGACACTGCTCACGACGTGACTCCAGGCATCCTCAACGCAGTGCCCGGGGCGAAAGCCGAATTGCCATCGACTCTCGTCCGTGAGCACCTCCTCCACACGGTTCACCATGATCCCTTCGAGTACTTTGCCGAAGACAGGCAACAGGCAGATACCCCGATAGGACGCTGGATCGCTCCTGTCCTTATCTGGCCCCTTGAGGAGCGCAACCACACGTGGGCGCTTCCACTCAGTGGGGAAGTATCCCTCTGCCAGTCAGTGGAAAAACAGCGCTGTCATGTACTCAGGGATGGCGCGCCAAGCCGCTTTGGCCATACCCCCAGTTATGCCGTCTAAACCAGGTGAGCGTCTGCTCCGAACTCTCGCGATGCATGTCTCTACCTCGAAAGTGTCCAGGGCTGGGGGTACTTCGCGAGGAACGGAAACGTCTACTGGCCTCTCTGCAGCAGGAAAGAAGCTGCTGGGCAGGACGTTCGCAGGTCGTGCCAGGTTACGACTTGCTCATCATTCCAGCGAAGGCAACCGATTTCGGTGCACGTCTTGCGGCCTTGGCATATCCGGTAGGCGCGCCCCCATGGGTCTTCCTGGTGCTCGCCGACAAATCGTTTCCAGTCTTCCTCTTTCACCTTAAGCATGTATACCTCATGTATACCTTTCGGGTGATCCTGAAATACGTGGCGAAGTCATAAGCACTATCACTGTGGTTTCGACGCGCATGCTGAAGGCTTCGTCGGGCTCTCCGTCGGGCGGCATTCCACCAACCCACACGACGTCTAGCTTGCAGCTGCTGACGCCCCAGCACAGTGTCGCTCACCTGATGAACCAGGGAGCGAAGTGCAGTGACCTGCTCATCAGATGCCATTTGGTGAAAATCCTCCAGAGGAAGCTCCAACGATGCAGTCCTCAACTCACCACTGAAACGTCGCCAGTCAGCACATTGGAGTTTCCACGAGGGCACCGGAGCATAGCTCTCAACAGTGCTGACGATCGCTGACGATCGTTACGTCGATATCGCTTCTTGTCCTGCGATATTCGAACGTGTACACACTGCTGCGGACGTTTAGCACTCCGGCTCGACTGCCCTGTACCTAATTTGCGAGCAGCTCACCCCGCTGCCTGTTCAAGTAGCCCCGAGAGCGCTCGGGGAGCTTACTGAACCATAGGGGGATACTGCGTTGGCATCTAGGATACCGATGACAGGCGTACGGGTGGCTAGAAGCAGCACCGCATCCATGTGCAGCAGGTACGGTTCAATTCCGGCATTGAACTGGCAATACACGAAGGTGAGGAAAATTGAGCCCAATATTCCAGACACACTCACGCATACGCCTTTTGTCTTTTGTCTTTTACATACATTTTAGAAAAGCATTATTTGTTCAATAAAGATCTTGAAGAAGAGTTATTCAACAAATAAGATCCCATAGTAATTTCATCAAAAATATATAAAAGAATCGTAGATTGATTGGAGTAACAGCACTTCTATGGGTTCAGGAGCAAGTATAAAGCCAATATACCCTCTGTCCTTAAAAAAAAATTATCAAAATCAATATACTCCACTTTCATAAGGTGATCGAGTATTAAACAAGTAAGAGAACAGAGCCAATATATCCATATTTTAACTGTTTGGTCGGAGCAGGAGATTACCGAATCTATTCGGCCTTCCATGTGATAGGTTAAAACAAAGATTCATATATATAACATACATTGAGATATATATAGACAGTATATTCCAAATTTTACATACTCGCACATAAAAACTAAAACATTTATTTGATATAGAGTTAATTAGACGAATGTAAATGCAATTATCTACATATTATTCAGTATACCGATTTTATCCTTAAATCCTAATTTTTCACATACACAGCTAAAAGTTCGTTAATAACAAAGAAGTTAATAACATTGGAGATGACATTTAGAGTGAGTATTCATTAAAATTCATGTCTAATACGTATATTTTGGACTACGTTTATACGCCACAAATTCTGAAATCAAAAAACTCAATCAGATGAAATGCGGATGGTTTTTTCTTTTTCTGTCAATATCATATTTATTATATCTGAAAATACTTTCATAAATCCAGTAGTTGTAAAACCCACTCAAGTAACAGAACTATTTTTAGGCGTATAAACGTAGTATATATATATATATATATATATATATATATATATGTATGTATATATATATATATGTATGTATATATATATATATATATGTATATGTGTGTATATATAGATATTTCGTAAATAATATTAACACAGTTCCAAAGAAACTTCGATGTTCCGAAGCCCGCTCATTCTGGCAAATACAACCAGATTGTCTTTTCCGATATAAAAATATTTGTTTTGTCTAAAATAAAATGAAACCCAAATCAAATCCAAAATTCACTTAAATTATACAAAAAATAAATTTTGTATACAAATGTGATAGATATAACTTCGATCAACCAGAAATGCTAGAAAATAGTTATAGCTGAGGTGGAAGTAAAGACAAGGATAAACTGCGAACTGTTGCTGTTGGATTATTGATGTCTAGTTGAACGAGTATTATGGCAGTCGGTGCGTTGCGCAAATTTTGAAAAGATCGAAATCATTATTATTATATGAAATGGATAATAACGCCATAGGAGATATTTAGATATTTACATAGATGCAAATGCAAAAACAAATAACATGATCAAAAATAACATAGTCCAAAACGTTGAGAATCTTAACAAGTTCTTAAACTTATGTGTTTAACACCAATGACTGTTCCATATATCACGTTTAGAGCTTTTTAAATTCTGACGATTTATTATTTTTCTTATAGACACCACCAATAGCAATCTATCAGCATAAAAGTAAATATTTTAAGTATTGTCTGCACAGAAAGTAAAAGAAATGAGTTAGAAAAAACGACAGAGGAGAAAGAGAGAAAGGGAGAGAGAGAGAGAGAAAAACACAAAAAAGAAAACTAGCCTAAATGAATGAAAATGTAAAATTTCTTTTATGTGGGCTTCAATAATTTGATTTGATTAGTTATATAATGATATAACCTTAAGAGTATTGGATAAAACGAATTAATCTCTTGCTGTTTCTCAGTTTCTAATATATATATATATATATATATATATATATATATATATATATATATATATATATATATATAAATATATATTTAATTAATGCATTAATTAATTAAGCTTTCGTTAATGCTTAAAAAAGAAATTTATTATGCGGAATCTTTGGTTATCTTGTTTAATTGTAAAATTTACTTACAACTATATATATATTTATATATACATATATGTATATATATATATATATATATATATATATATATATATTAATATATATAAGTATAAACGGCCTAGCCGCAGAGATTGCTAAACGTATTCGTATCGTAGTTGTTGTTGTTCTTCTTTCAGTAGCTCGTGTAGCTGCCTATGTCGGTCGGCTTGAGCCGCTCAAAGACGGTCAAATGGTGCGCTGCCGGATGTCCTGTGTGGTGGTGTGGATGTGGATGTGGATGTGAATGTGGATGCGTATGCGGATGCGCATGTGCAAAGCCGGCGTAGTTAGCCTGCTGTCCGTAATGGGCATAAGGATAATTCGGACTGGGCACATGCAATGTAGGTGTTCCACTCTGCACGCTATAGGGTCCATAATCAGGTGCCGATGTTCCGTGTCCGTAAGGCGGACCATACATTGAGTTCACATTCACCGTTGGCATCGCATGTGCCATGTGCACATGCTCCATATACATTTGCGGATGCGAATGTGGATGTGGATGCGGATGTGGATGTGGATGTGGATGCATCACTTGTGGATTGCCAGCAGCAGCTGCAGCAGCAGCTGTAGCTGTTACCAACGCGGAGCTAATCAAATGGCTGGCATGCGGATGTGCATAGCCACCTTGACCATGGTTGGGATAATCGTTATTGCTGTTGTTGTTTGCGGTATTTGTGTTGCTGTTGGCTTCGGGCCTGCTGGCGCTGCTGCTAACTTGGGCCGAATGTTCATCAATATTCGTTGTAGCTGACGATGCGGCCAGGCTACTAACAGAAAAGTTACTGATCACAATGTTGTTGGCTGGTGGTTCCGTATGGACATTCTTCTGCTGCTGCTGCTGCTGCTGTTGTTGTTGTAGTTGTTGTTGTTGTAATCCCAATAAACGACTTTCGACAGCAGCTGCTGCCGCCGCTGCGGTTGCTGTGGATATGGCGTTCGTTTCGTGCTCACTTATTGTTGGTATTTGATCAACCAGAGATTCAAGACCCGACAGACTCTTGCGTGACATATCGGCGGAGGAAACTTGACCCGACTGAGCATTATTGTTCAGTTGTGGACTTAAATTGATATTATGATGTGGGTGGGGCGATGATACCATATAAGATCGACTATTGCTATGCTCATCATAGCGTTGCCAATGCTCTGCTGGATCTGGTTGATAGTTAAGCTGCGCTTGCGCTTGATAGTGGCCAACGGGCGACGATTGGGATTGATTGAGCTTTTGGGCGGACTGTTGTTGTTGTTGTTGTTGTTGTTGTTGCTGCTGCTGCTGCTGCTGCTGCTGCTGCTGCTGCTGCTGCTGCTGCTCTTGTTGTTGATGATGCATCCACTGTTGATAGTGCTCGGGCACATGCGTCAGCGGATCGGTTTGCAACTTATCTGGCGCGCGAGCCGTTAGATTCGTGTCCTGGCCATCATTCCGCTCGCTTGGCGGCTCAAAGTCAACCACAGCACACATATTTGGTGAGCTCGGCGGTGGTGTTTCACCTAAATGTGGCTGATCTCTGATGACAGCTGCAGCAGAAGCCTGCATCTGATGATGATCTGTTTGCATAAGCTGCATTTGCTGCTGTTCGACTTGACCCACTGACGGGTAGCTGCAATTGAGCGCTGGCGATGCCATCGGCGATGCGGATGCTGTATATAATATATGAGAAGGCGGCGGCGTATTATATAAACTAGGCGGTGCCTGATGGCCCTGACTCTGCGGCGATGCTGTATTATGCTCCATTGAAATCGAAATCAATCCAGTTGATGTTGCTGTTGCCGACTGTTGCTGCTGCTGCTGTTGCTGTTGCTGTTGCTGTTGTTGTTGTTGTTGTTGTTGTTGTTGTTGTTGTTGTTGATGTTGATGTTGCTGCTTTTGCTGTTGCTGTTGGTGCTGCTGTTGCTGCTGATGTTGCTTTACATTTGTCAACATATTCTCTAGGCTTGGCTTTAGTTTTTTGGGTCTGCCACGTTTCTTCTTAGTGGGCAGCTCAGTGCCATTGGCGCTGTTGTTATTTGCGCCGGCAGCCATCATCGACAGATTCAAAATATTATTGAAATCATGTTGCGGCATCAGCTGTACTTTGCCGGCATTTCCGTTATCAATTACGTCCTGGCCTTTAATCTTTTTCGGACGACCACGTTTTTTCTTTTCAGGCAGCGACTGTTGCGTAGCCTGTTGATTACCGAAGACAGACAAATAATTGGGTTCATTATTGGGACGCATTGCCTCCTCATTACTCCCATAGATAAAACCATCGCGGGGATTGATATTGCTTAAATTTGGGTGTGTCTTGTTATTGAAGTGTGGCAACAGCTGTTTGTCCAGAACTTGATTCGAACAATCTGTGACGGGTTCAATGTTATTATTATTATTATTATTGTTCCTGCTGTTGTTCACGTTGTCAACAAACATAAGACTAGATTGTTGCTCCATAGTGTTGTTAGAATTATTATTATTATTGTTATTAGAGTTCGCTGCTGTTGACAGATTCTTAACGGGTTCCTGCTGCTCACAGCACTGCCTTATACGTTGCTCAGTAAAGATGCATTCCGAGTCATCCATGTGTGGTACTTGACCATTCAGAAAGTCCCGAAATTTTTTCAGCGCTGCATAAAAGGGCACTTTGTCCGCAGCCCGAGGCAGTTGAGCGCATCTCGCCGACGAGGAAGGCATTACCCAAATATACTGAAATGCACGATAAAAGAAGGCCCAAAGACATTAATAAAAGTGTTTGTACAATATATAAATAAACAAGAGCTCTGGGAGATACCCTGATCCCAGTCCTATCTGCATTTTTTAATATTTTCCGTAGTTTGTATCGAGTATTAAAAAATAAGGCAATAAAAATGTTCCATCTCCACCAATCTCGAACCCTGGGATTTGAGTCTTCGAATAGAAAAGAATTTGAATATAAGTTCACACGTATAGGAAAAATGCGTGCGCGTGGCGCTGCGGACATGTGCTTTTGCAAATTGGCCAAATGTTTTGTTTAATAACTTCTGTTTTACTTGATGAATTTTCAGCTTATGATCTACATATTCTTTGGCTTGGTAGAGATGCAAAACGCAATGATGGCCCTAGTTCCAACTAAACTTTAATTTTAAGAATTTAGGGAAATTTGGAGCCAGTATCCAAAATCCAATAAAAATCAAAATTGCATAAAATATACATAAAACTAAACATAAAATTTGGAGGCTCTAGCTCTTACGACGTACGAGATATAATTTATTTTCGATCATGTTTTTATTCGATAACAATTAAATGAAAATAGTTATCGAATATATGAAACAAACTTGAAATGCGTGTGCTATACACGAAATACGCAAAAATTCAAGTCTCTAGCTCTTACAGATGCTGAGATTCATACATACGGACAGACAGACAGACGGATAGACAGATAGACAGACAGACAGACAGACAGACGGACAAACAGACAGACGAAGAGGGCTCAAGAATATATATACTTTATGGGGTCTGCCACGCCTCCTTCTGCCTGTTACATACATTTGCATAAAACTATTATACCCTGACTTCCCATTTTCAATGGGATCAAGGGTTTTAAAAAAGAAACAAATTATCGGCTTAAATCGATAAGAATATAGGTTGGCTTAATTCGAGATCAAAAATATATACTTTGTGGGGTTTGTTGTTTCATATTTTGCCTGTTACCTACGCTGGCAAAAAGCCATTGCACTCTGAATGGGTTCACGGTATATAAATCACTTATTTACAAATTATAAAATATAAAATAGACGAGATGGCAGTTGCAACCGACTGCATAATACTCGTTCCTAAACCAAAGCAAGCAGCTCATCCCCTCAATTCCGACTGCTTGAAAAGAGCCTGACAGTGGAAGTTTCCTTTTCTTGTTTGAAATTTTGACTTGTTCACTTTATTTTGAGATCTTAGTTGGTGATCGAACTTGAAAAACTGTTGCATTATCAATTTATGATATTCAAAGCGAATGCGAACAGAAGAACAACAATCTAGAATAACTTGGCAGCTGCTCCCGCGTTAGAAAATATAGAAATATACTCGAAAAGATAAGAATTGTCGTATTTACTGGGAACTATAATATGTACTCACAGTATTGGTACCCTCCACTCGATCAGGCTGCCGACCGAAGTGAAATTCCTTCTTGCCCGAGAATACCTCAAAAATCAGTTTGCCATTGAAAACAGCAACCTTGGGTTGAAAGCGCTGTAGTTTCTCGAGCAAAATGCGACTACCCTCTTTGATTTCCTTACGCGTTAGATCCGCAGAGCCTTTAGTGGCACGCGCAACCATGTTCGTAAAGCCAATGCCCTGCTTAACCAAAGTATAATCATCGTCGGCACTCATTTGCTCTTGGGTAAGTCCGGATAGATAAAGACATTTCCAGAAATGATTACCAGGTCCGGCATAATGATGGCCTTTGTAAGCAGCGAACAAGCCGGGATTTATACCAACCTATTAATTAAAAATTAAAATATTAGTTTTACTCTATGCCGATTGCATTCAAAGCCTTTCAGCACAACTGGACTGTACGAAATTTACAACTCACTATTACAATATCAAGATTATCACAAAGATGATCGGGTATGGTACGCTGAATTACTTCCGCCTCAGACATTCCATTAAATCGATCGTGCTTCTTACGCTCCTTGGGCTTCATGACCAGCATATCATCTGAGCCAATGCCACCGTCTCTGCTGACACTAAATTGATGGAGAGTATAAGATGTCATTATTAGAGTGGGGTAAACCTAGTGATATTCTTGACTAATAGATAGCCCCAATATAGAAGTTTTGAGATAAGTCAAAAGTTCTTCTATATGAGAAATTTATAGTGATCATTATTATAATAACTTGTTGAATCTGACTCAATTTATCAATCACCTTCAATGAAAAAAGCCATTTAATTTTGGTATATTTGAGGCCCTGTACGCTAATACACTTTTAAAGTTGTCGGTTCTTGGAGATGTCTGCATCAAGTCAATATGAAAGATAACTAAGTTAGTTACTGTTAAACCGCCAGGCAACTATCCATGTCTGGCTAGCATCGCGAATTGGGTTGATTACAAGAGAAAAATGTGATTGACAATGCTATAAAAGCTTTGAATCTGAACCACTATCCGGCTTAGATAAACTAACCGATTTTATCCCCGTGACTGTAATATTGACAAAATTTAACAACTCAGCCTCACAATGTTCTTGAATGTTATAGCTTTGACATAGAATTTGCCGAATTCTTGTGGCCCAGACGTATTGTCTTGCGTTCTCAACATCTATATCAATTAAATTCTTTACTAACCATTGCTGTGCAGCTCCTATTTGCATGTTGTCCGCTTCGATTAGTTTCTTTTTACGGCCCCTTCTCTTTGGCAGTGACCCCGAACCTGGCCTGGCCTGTTGCAAATCGAAATTTATGGATTTGTTCGAATCTTGAGATGATGATTCGCCCCCTCTTCTGATTTCCGTATTGTGAGAATCGACAATCGGTTCGCTATTATGCGTCATGTTGCTATATATGTCACTGGATTTTTGAGCAACAGCAATAGCACGACAGGACGCTGAGCCCTGAGCCGCTGGTACAGACGCATAGTTGGGGGCATTGGATGCTGGCATATCGACAGGAGCTGGGTGACCAGCTGGAGATAGAATGCTCATTTCTTCGGCCATAAAGCCATATGGATCAGTATTAGCATTTTGCGACATCGATAGATCCGGCAGAACAGCTGGCGCCGCTTGCACTTGCGGACTACTGCTCGATGTGTTAGCGGCTTGACTTTGATTGTGATTCGAACTCGAATTTACATCTTCGTGTTTATTTTGAGGCAGCAAACCAAGTGGCACCACATGTTGCATTTGATGTTGCGGAGTTACCGAATGTGTGGATGAACTATGCGAATTGGGCGTTAAAACGTCCCCAGCACTTGTTTCATAGCCATCATCTTGATTTTCCGTTTTAGCATTGCTTGGAGAAAGTGTTCTAAAAAATATGAAGCGAATTATATTGTTTTAAGAAGTGATAGATAGGTATAAATAAATATATATATATATGCAAGCATGTATACAAGCATGTATATATACCAACTGTGTTTCATACGTTACTCACAACTTGTACCCTGAACAGGGATCCTCGTGAAATTCATCCATCATAAGATCATGGTATTGCTCCGGCATTTGTTGCTGTGAATGAGCAATTGCATGCTGAATAGCTGAATGCTGTTGCATTGGGACGTGACAATCAACATGATGACGATGTTGCAGCGGATGTTGTTGTGTTTGCTGTTGAGAATGTTGTTGCTGCTGCTGTTGAGGATGTGCTGGTTGCTGCTGCTGCTGCAGGTGATTATTATGAGTATGATGCAATGCAAACAATTGATCATGAGCATATTGATGATGTATATAATTGACATAGTGTAGCGATTGTTGATGCTCAAGTATATTTTCTTGATGTATGTTGTGTGGATGATGCAACTGCTGCTGCTGCAGTTGCTGCTGTTGCTGTTGCTGCTGCTGTTGTTGCTGCTGCTGTTGCTGTTGCTGGTGTTGTTGCTGGTGTTGCTGATGTGAATGTTGTTGATGGGGCAGCATTTGTGCATACATATTGCTCTGTAAATGATTTTGTATATGTGCGTGATGCTGTTGATTGAAGCTTTGCTGCCTTTGATTATGTTGCTCCAATGGCAAAAATTGCCCAAAATTTCCTGTGCCTCCAGACGTTTCTTTCTCTATTTGCAATAGTAGCTCGGCGGGATGATGTGTCTCTTGCTGTGTGCCAAATATATTTGATTTATAGCCAATCGAATCTGAGCAGCTCAAACGTTCCGAGTTGCTATTGAGCTGTTCTAAATGACCAGAGCCAGATCCAGAGCCAGAGACAGTGACTGAGCCAGAGTCAGCGCTAGAGATAGAGGCTTTATATTCATCGTGCGGTACCCAAATTGTTGCTCGCCTTTCTGTATTTAAAATATCACCTGTTGTTGTTGTTGTCGCTAATGTTATATTAGTAGGATTCCTTAAATTCACATTGGAGGAGGAGGAGTCTGTTTCACAACCATTGTTTTTATCAGTGGGCATTGCTGGCATTGCGCGGCTGAATTGGACGTCAGTAGTAGTAGTATTAGTAGTAGTAGTAGTATTATTATTGTTGTTGTTGTTGTTGTTGTTGTTGCTGCTGTTGTTGTAGTGTAACTTACTATGCTGAATTGGTTCTGAATTTAGCTGAGCTGGCACAACTAGCTCCACTCTAGTAACTAGCGCTTGCTCTGGCGCAATATACGCACTTGTGTCATATGTTTCAATTGGCTGAACTTGGTTCTGATCCACGTTGATAGATGGCGCTGCTTCACTTCCTCTCTCTGCTAAACTTGTGCTGACTTCTTGCTGACGATAATTGGTAACATTTTCGCTGTTCTGCTGTATAGCTGAATTTCTAGTTTCATCGCATATTCCATGCGCCACTTCGTTTTCATTTATATTATCATCATCATCATCATCATCATTATCATTATCAATATCATCATAATCATAATCATATTCATCATCATCGTCATCATTATCTTTATCATTATCATTATCGTCTTTCACCTTTTTAGAGTATGGATTTTTTCGCTTACGGTCGCTTCTTGAATTATGCAATTTCTTCCGATTATATTGGTCTTTTCCAATATTATTGGATTTATCACTAATGAAAGTGGAGCTGGGAGAATCGTCGCACTTAATAGTTGACGTTGTTGCTGCCTGATCCTCAGTAGTGTCTGTATCTGTATCTGCCATCACAGCCGTAATTCCAGTGAGTGCTATTGCCAATGCTTGAACCAGTCTATATTTCAACTCGATAACGAGTTTTGCTGCCTTTAAGATATCTTCACTAGATAATATCGTTCTTGTTATTCCTGTTATTTTAAGTATCAATATAAAGGAACTACTTATCAGCGGGTTTATCTCTAGAACACAATTTTTCTCTTGCATCTCCCGTTTTAAACTACGTTTCTGGAATGGAAAGCGGTACATCATATTATTGTATATTGTAAATCGATCGATAAAAAATTGCTGCAAATACATATTTATTAAAGAACCTAAAATATACTTTACGAAACGATCAATCGAACGATAGACCTCAATTCAAAGACATGATTTATATTTCAATACGATAAAGATTAGTTAAAAATAAAATGTATTTAATCGTTGGCAATCTAGTCTTTAGGAACTTTTTAACAGTTACGTTACTGTCTCTATTACTGCTCTATTACTGCCTACTGGCAAATCGGGGAAAACTACATCTTCTGGTATATCTGTATGCCTACTCCTCCTCTATTATTTATTATTTATTTTGTTTGTGAAGAGAGTAAAGAGAGGGTATTTCCTAGTCGTTCGAATAAGTGAAACATGATTTTTCTGGTTTAAAATTGGATAATGTTCAAAATGATATTTGACAGACTTTACTCCTGCTGTTAACTAGGGATATGTTGGGGATATTTGCTATTTTAGTACCCCAAATATCTTTCAACCACTCTCTATTCTCGATATAAGCACATGTATCTGTACTTGCAGTTGCAGGCATGCAAGCGTACATGCATGCATTTACTTAAACAGAGAAGCATACTCGTACACTAACACTAAATCACATAGACAGTCACTTTTCAGATTTCTCTAAGCCTACTTCGTATGCTCTATTCTACATACAGATGTATATGCATAAATACGTATATGAAGCTGCATACTCATACATACATGCAGACATACCCCACACAACCTGATTACTTCTGTGTGTAAATGTGTGTATTCATTTGTTGTTGTTGTTGGCGCAAGGGTCGCAATTCAGTTCTACTCTGAGTGCATTAGTTTTTTGTGTGCTTCGAGAGCCTGGAGATAGTTGTTGCTATTGCCAGCTTTTGCTACCATTTCAACCAAAAAGCCACCCCATGTAGGTGGCACTCACAATACACATGCATGTATATATATATATATATATGTCTCTATGCACAAATGTACGTGTATATGTGTGTATATATACACATTTATCTCCAATTATTTCTATATACGAGCACATGAATTAACAACAGTGTTTTAAAGATTTAATAGTACTTCAGCGGTTATATACATAAAGCGTATAACAACATTTAACGTAAAACCTAAAACAAAAAAAATAAAACATGAAATATGAAACAAATAACATATAATATATAACATATAACATATAACATATAACATATAACATATACATATAACATATAACATATAACATATAACATATAACATATAACATATAACATATAACATATAACATATAACATATAACATATAACATATAACATATAACATATACATATACATATATACATATAACATATAACATATAACATATAACATATAACATATAACATATAACATATAACATATAACATATAACATATAACATATAACATATAACATATAACATATAACATATAACATATAACATATAACATATAACATATAACATATAACATATAACATATAACATATAACATATAACATATAACATATAACATATAACATATAACATATAACATATAACATATAACATATAACATATAACATATAACATATAACATATAACATATAACATATAACATATAACATATAACATATAACATATAACAATTTACTCAATTTACTACTATTGTAAACTCCTCTGCCCTTGCCATTTTTTTATCAGCACAATTTCAATTCAAACTCAAAACAAGAAAAATGACGTATGAGATGTTGATGTCTTATAGGCTTATTTCAGAAAATTAACCGTTTTACACCAAATTTTCTTTAGTGACACACATTCGCAAAATTTGAACAGGGAATGTGATGATATATGTAGATAAATACAAGCATGCAAACATACACACCTGCATACAAAAAGTTCAAATAATAGATATATATATATATATATATACATGTGGGTCCGCATGCATATGTTTGTCATTGTAGGCAGTCATAAATATATGCATATATATATATACATATATATATATACATATATATATATATATATATATATATATATATATATATAAATGTGTGTGTGTATGTGAGTGTGTGCATTCGTTAACGAACGAACTTAAAAACCGACGACTAAAATTGAGTCGGTCGATGAGAGCCAAAAGCACAGAAGCAGAAACTGCATCTACTCGAATAATACTAATACATAATCGAAGCACGAAAGAAACAGTTGCATCGAATGGTTACGCACACTGAAGCAAGACTACACGATCATAAGACTGACATGTGTAAGTATATATATATGAGTAACTACAATTCGTTGTACATCGGAACTCTAATACATATTACAGATAAATAAATAAATATATAGTATAGATATATATAATATATATATGTATCTTCAAATAGCAAAAAGCGTTTCATTGGTTCATCAAAAGTTAAAAGAGTCAAAGTTTTAGGCCCACTGTACAACATCTGGCTCTCTCTTTTTGAGGCGTGAGAGTCGAATGGGTTCGTGTTGGCATCACTGACTGTGTATTTAAGTTTGTGTGTGTGTGTGTGAATGCAAACCACACAAAATGTCCAAAAGCAAGCTAGCTTTACACAACATTTTGTACATATATACACACATTCATAGATATGAAACTATGTATGCATATATACTCACGTCTCTAGAAATATACATACACGAAAATATATGGATGTATGTGCGTGTGTACTCGTGCATATCTACACATATGCACGGCTATGCGCTACTGTAAGCTCCTTTAAATACAATTTTCTGATAGTTAAAGTACTTTTTTAAATATCTAAGAAAGAAAGAGTATACAATCTGTGAAGCCAACCGGTTTATGTGCCAACATTGGTTGGCATGAACTTGTATATTTATATTTATATATAGACGCATTCACACAATCATGATAATACATATCAATAAATATATAGTTGATGCGTTTATACCCTGAACTAATTCATATAGTGTTGTTCAAAAAATAACTTATATTATGGGATGAGATTGATAAGAAACATATACATATACTTATATATGAAAATTATATAAACTCCCTTAGCTTTAAGACAATTATATTTATGATAATTTATTGGCAAATATATATTTGTTTGCAAAAAACCGTATATATGTACATAAAAATGTAAATATTCAAATCGAGTTTAATGTTTTTCCAAACAATTATGGACCTATAACCTTATCTATAGTTTATTAATTGTTACGACCCGAAGGACTGCCACATATAATTTGTAAGTCTATTTGTAGGTGAGAAAAAAAGCTGCAGGAATCTTAAATAAGATCATAATACTTATGTGAAATTAATTTAATAATTAATAATAATTATTATAAAAATCTCTTGTATGGAATACCAAGTATTTTTGTATACATATATGAACCTCCAACCGTCCTACAAATATTTTATAAATCTATAAGAGGTTAATTGTAATTACGAACATATCGATCACTAAAAATAATAAGATTGGCACGTCTACTTTGCCGATTATTTTCGAATACTTAGTATATTGATGGTGGAAATTATCTAATATTGTCTCGTAATCATGATTTTACTAAATATATTCTTCAATATATAATTAACCTTTAATACTAGAATAAGCCAGTACATACAGTTTCAGAAGAAAAGGCCAGTAGAAAAGCTGAAGATATCGATATACCGATACATATCGGCTCTGATTTTGGATAATAATGTTTGTACTTAATATTTGGCGGCTGTTTTCGAATAATTCATATGTGTAAACCAAAAGTATACAAAAAAATTCGAATATAAAGTTTCTAGCGGGTTGTTGCCTAAACGTTTTTTTTTATGTTTTCTGTGCTTTTGACGATAGATACAGATGCTTTAGTAGCAGCTCTTTGCAGGGAATATGTATAGATACCAATACCAATGCCCATGCATACACACACGCTTCTGCATATACATTCATACATACATACAAACTTATCCATATATTGTATATTATGTATTTCTCATCTATAGACAGTGGGCAGGCATGAGTATGCACCTTAGTCTGTGCATATGTGTGTACATTGCTGTGTGCCCATGTACTGCATAGCTGTTTTATTCATAACAAATATATGTACACATCATCGTTCGATTGTAAATATGCACACATACGCATACAGGCATTATATGTATATGCATATGTATTTATCAGACACTCATACTTTGAATTTGTTTCGACTTTTGATACACTTATTTTGTATTATTTTACATATTCAGACACACATGAACACAAAGTTTTTCGCACACACACATACCCACAGCTGTTGTCTGCATGTATTTGTTATTCAACATATTTAACATAAGTGTGCAGATATTAAAATTAATTACACAACAGAATATTCTAAAAAACACACACATACAGTCAAGCATTTTTGTTTCATTTATCTTTGACATATTTAAATAAAGCTCTAATATAAGTTTGTAAGTTGTAAAATAATTTACCAAACTTGACTTAATGTATGTGCAACAGCCGCGAACAAAACGACCGACCAACAGCAATGCCGCAAATATAAATTCATACTATGTATCTGCATAAATATATACATATGTATCTATACGTATATATGTATAAGCATTACGTTAAATATATAAAACAGGCTTCCGCGGCACACAACCGTACGGACGAACTGTGGATTCTCCTTTACCGTTTATTATCATTCCAATCTCAACAAGGAATAATATTTAGGAAGTTAACAGAATGTTAAAAGCGCGTGATATATCGTTTCGTTCGATTTCACTATATAAAAATACCATAAAATACTAAATCACATCTAAGCATGTGGATACACTCTTACCCATTTGCGAGTATTTCACTGTTAGCAGAGTCTGTTATTTAACAGTAGTTTGTACTATAATTAGCACCCTGTTCTACCCTGTGCAACTATTTCTACATTCACCTACACATACTGTTTCGCGCTCAGTTTTTTAATATTCGAGCTTAATTACATCTGATGTAATAATATTGATAAAAGGAAGCAACGTAGAAAACAGTTCTCCTTCTGTAATAATTTGTTACCAGCATATTGATTTTCTTCAATATACCTTTTTAGAAACTAGAAAGTATGCGACATTACTAATTGAGTTTTATAGTGCTTTTTAACAGTTAATTATTCTATAAAACTCAATACCGATTTGAAATTGGAATTAGAGTTGTTAGGTATTGCGACATGTTTCGATATATATTATGCCAAGTATCAAAAAACGTTAAGCTTGTATGATTTGATTACTTGAAGTTAAAACAAAATTAAGGGGTTGCCACTTTCTCAATATATCGTGAGCTGTGTGCATAATAATCGAAACTTTGAAAATGCGATACATTGTCTTAGTACTGCTAAAAGTTTCACTATAATTTTATGTTGCAGCGGAGTAAGCTTTAAGTCTAATACAATAAAAAATAGAGTTTAATAGCCACGATCCGGTTATCCGATTGACTTAGCACGTCTCTTGTTTTCAGCTTATGTCTGGGGAAATTAAGATCGAATTAAATTATTTGTTATCAATATCGAAATAGAAATGTCTCACGTGTCATCTCGAATTGAGCATCTCCGTCAAACTGTCTATGCGTGTATATGTGCGTAACTTAAAATAAGTAATTATAATCTATATGTTTTAATAATTCGTTTTCAAGTGCGTTCGATGCAGTGCATTCAAGAAGCAAAATAAAGCAATAGTATAGTTTGTGCGAGTATGTGTGTGTATGTTGTATGTGTATGGGCAATAATGTTTGTGTACATTTAGTTCTCAATGCATTTAAAAAGTTAGCGCAAGATTGTTGCACCTTTACAGTGTGCACAGAAAAATAACCTTTCATAATTTTGAATTGCCAGTAGCGGAATTGAAAAAATTACATAAACATGGTGGGAAAAAGGAATCGTACATACAAAACCCCATACACACATATAGTGTGTTTGTATATATATATATATGTATGTACATGCTTAAGATATGCATGTGAGCATGTGTACGTATGTATGCAGAGCGTTCAAGGTTTTTGCAAGAGTAGTTCATTGAAAAGTTTACATGTACTTCTTTATGAAAGTGTGTATACAGGCAACACACATACAAATGTATATATAAACCTGTATGTATTAGTTTTCCAAAAAATTAAACATGTATAATGTTTCGTTTTGTATGTAAATTTGTATAATATATATATAAATATATTTGTTTATCTTCGATTATTTATGTTTATGTATTGTTTATTTGGTAGACTGCAGAGTATTGCTTAGGCCAAATTTGCTTGTAGGTGAAGGATATCGTAAGAGAGGCAGTGGCAGAAACTAGTAAATCAGTTAACGGCAATAGAATTTGAAATCACCAAAGCTGTATACCCAACGCTATACTCGAAAGTATTTTGCAATGTCTGATCTTGGAAGCGGCGACGACGGCATTTCGGGATCAAGTAAGTTCTAATATATTGCAAAATTAACCAGTTCTTTTATACCATTGCAATAAGTGCACATTTTTAGAGATGTGTTCAGTTTGTATGCGATGATTAGGTGATTTAATTAATTCACGTAGTCACGAAAATGCTTAACATCTATATAATTTTTCAGAATATAATGCAAGCAATATGGAAGGCTCTTCAAGTAGAAATGATTTTGAATCGGGAAAAGGTATGATTTTAAAGACACATACACGGGCGAGTGTACTTTTTTTCGCCAATTTACAATTTGTTTAACATAATAACCAATTATGTTTCCAGCTGGCAGTGCTGTCGAACAGGAATTGGCCACAAAAATGCTTCAAATCCAATCAAAACGATTTTACTTGGATGTTAAACAAAATCGTCGCGGGCGCTTCATAAAGGTGGCTGAGGTAAATATATATATATATTTTATATATATATATACTAATTCGAAACTAATTCGAATTAATCAAAATCAAGATCTAGAATATATTGTATATTTTGCTTTGCCATGGAAAATGCTATTCCATAAACTTAGTCTGTTTGTCCACACATATTTATTTCTTTTTCCCTTAGTATCAATAGTTTCACTTTGTTTTTTTTTTTATCATAACTTGAAGAACGTCCTTTGATGTTTGTATAAAAATACATATTCATGTGTATATAAGAGATTTCTAGAATAACTGAAAGGGGTGATCAGGGTGTTTAGTAGTTAGAAACTAACTAACCGACTAGAATACTTTTACTTATGGTTTTGTGAGCAAGTATAGTTAATGTATTTGTTATTATTTTCAGATTGGAGCAGACGGCAGACGAAGTCAAATATATTTAGCTCTGTCGACAGCAGCTGAGTTTCGTGATCATCTATCTTCGTTTAGCGATTATTATGCTTCTTTAGGTAGGATATTATAATAGACTATTAACATTTTGTTTAGTGACATGTTTTTGAGCTTAAAATCAAATCAAGTTAATCGAAACGCAGGGCCACCAAATACTGACAATTTGCCGGAGGATGGCAAATTGAAATCAGAGATGATGATTAAGGACAATCGAAGATATTATTTGGACTTGAAGGAAAATGCACGTGGAAGATTCCTAAGGGTAAATATTCAACATTATGATATATATCATTTAGTTTAAGAATAATTAAAAATATGAAATACTTTCTGTAATTGGAATAATGTTGCTTAATGTTAAAGAGTTCTTTAGTGTAGAGAATTCTTGTTTTGATTGTAGAATAAAATGCAAACATTTGAATAGTTTGATACTACTTTATTTCTTTAAATAATAAAATATAAGAATAGTGAAAATGAAAACTTTTATATTATTTTTTAGGTTTCGCAAACAATAACAAGAGGGGGACCCAGATCTCAAATCGCATTGCCAGCTCAAGGCATGATCGAGTTTCGAGATGCGTTAACTGATTTGTTGGAAGAGTTTGGAGTTACTGATGCAGGGTAAAGTATTTATAACCAATATTCTAAGAGAATTTCTGTCAGTTCTCTCTTCTTTTCTCGTTTGTGACCTTATTACAAGAAACGGGACGAAAAGATATAAAACAGAGAAAAACAGACTATAAAAAATTCATATGTATTAGTATTTGATAATAAAAATAATAAACTGGGCAGACAAAACAGACAAGAAACAAGAACTAAAAACAAGGGATTTGAAGAGTATAAAGTTGACTAAACTTTTAGAGGAGAAGAGGAAAAGAAAGTAAAAAAAAGAAAAGTGATAGAAGACAAAATGAAACGATTGAAGAGTAATAAAACCTACATGTGAAGAGACCAGAAAATTAAACTAAAGAGAAAGAAGATAAGAAATTTGAAGATAACGGAATAATAGATAGAAAGAACAAAGCGTGGAAAAGATTGGCAATGTGGAAGAAAAGATAGAAAGTAGAGAAGAGAATATAGTCAGTTTAAGTGTGCTAAGTTATTATGGAGAAGAGGGTATACTTTCCTTTTTCTAATTACCTGTTCCAACTGTTAGTAATAATTGTGTCGATTTATAAATGAATAACGTCTCTTTGTAACATTTTCAGATTTAAAGGTGATTTACCCGAAGAGCGTCATATGAAAGTGGACAACAAGAACTTTTACTTTGATATTGGACAAAATAATCGAGGAGTTTATATGCGAATAAGTGAGGTAAAAGTTCTATTCCAATTCTCAAACATTTTTACGACTGAAGAATGCTGCTCTTCATTAAACATCTATCCTTTTTTTAAGGTGAAAAATAATTTTCGTACTTCTATAACCATACCTGAAAAGTGCTGGCTACGATTTCGTGATATTTTCAACGATTATTGCGATAAAATAAAAAAATCACCAGATTCAAATACTGCCGATAATATTTTACCGCCAACTGTAAACAGTCTTAAATAATTGGCAAGAAATGCAGTTATTGAATTAATAAATTAATATATAGTTATCCCAACAAGAGATGTACACACTAAATACAGAAATTCAAAGGCTTTTTAAATTATCGTCTGCGTATCGAACAATACAACTGGAAAATGACGAACGGACAGTAGATGAGAAGAATGGAGAATGCGCAATGGACAATGGAGAACAGATTGAATGGCGAATGGCTAATGAAGAGTGCAGAATGAATAATAGAAACCGTAGAAACCGTAGAATACAGAATGAACAATGAAGAATGAAGAGTAGGAAGTGTATAGACAGGAAAAAATAATGGAATTTAGATGCAGAATGCGGAGTGTAGTGGAGTGGAAAACTAATATTGGCTAATGTGTAGTAGAGTGGAGAATGGAAGAGGTTTATGGTGTACACAAAATTTATAATATTTAATGGGGAGTGGAGCAATGGGAATTTTAAGGTATACATCAAATCCCTATTGTTTTTCCTCATCCCCGTTCCACTAAATCATAAAATTAATTATTGTCTGACGGATATGTAAATAGTTTTTATGTATTATGCCAGCTGCTAAAAAGAAAACATGTGATCATTTTTCTGTTAAAATATCATCTCTTGATATAAAAAAGTTAAACAAAATTCGAAAAGCTTTTAATTTAATGTTAAAAATATATGTATTTATATGAATTATATATTTAGAAATGTAGCATTTAGAAGAGTCATATTGTATATTAGTAAATTTAAATTTACTTATCAGTTGCTTTACTTTTTAATTGTTTAAATGGCAATAAAGGTTATAAGGTAATAGCAAAATGCTTAATATCAAAAAAAAGGAAAAAACTCATCAAATTAAAGAGAAAATTAAAGGAAAAAGCGTTATATATTTAAAATGTTCTAATTAATACAAAAATGTTTGTTAAATAAAGCAGGCCAACCGGATGTATTAGCCGAAAAGTACGTGAAAAACGTATCTATCAGCCATATTTCAGACACTGCAAAATCAAATGTAAAAAATTAATTAAACGGTTTTTGTCGCGAAGATACTGTCAGATGAAAGAATAATAGAAGTCAGAGCGCAAGGGCTTTTCAATCTTTGGATAAGACGATATCTAAATAGAAAGAATGATAAAGATACTTTTGCATCACGTTTAGTATTCATTTCCTATATTAAGAAAGTTCTATTGAAATATCCGATTCGCATTCAGCACATGAGAAACTTGTGGACCTAGTAATAAAGTATAAAATATATGTATATGTGATTCTTGGATACTAGTTACTGTTGGCCTGTGCAGTTTAATGTTTTTGTTTGGCCTTATTGACTTTTGATTTTTGAACATATATAAGAAAACATATTTAATAAGTCAAATATGTATGCATATATGTGTATATATGTAAATGTTATATAAATATATTACATATATTTCTTGCATACATATTTTTTTAGTTTATTATATTTCTCATCTTGATAAAATCTTTAGTTGAATTGTGTACTCTGTGAATATTGACCAATTAAGTGCAATATATAGATATATATATTTAAAAAATGTCATGAATTAGAATTTCCTTAACTATGTTGAATACAGCGAAAATCGTCTAAATCTAATTTGTAGAATTAAATCAAGACAGTTTGTTATATATATATATATATATATATATATATATATATATATATATATATATATATATATAGAGCTATTCAAATGTCAAACTAAATATAAAAATGTTGAAAAAAATTGTTAAAGCTTTTAGAGAAATATGTTATATAAAATTAAACAAACATATGTCTTAAAATTATAACTAAAAATTAAAAAAAAAAACGTTTATAAAACAAAAGTTTCAATGTGATCACGTAGTATAAAACAAAACAAACAAACAACTTATTAGGTAACAAAATACAAAACATGCATAGCAAAATATTCAATTCAATATATATATATATAGTATATATATATATATATATATATATATATATATATATATATGTATGTATTTTAATTGAAAGAAATTATAAATACGTATATGTCTTAAATGAAAACATAGATATAATATGATATATATATATATATATATACATATGTATATATGAATATATAACCTAGTGTTATTTAATATCAAATTTTAGCCTATTCAATGGATATACTAAACATTAAATATAATACAAAAAAGCTAAATTTCATTCAAATATATATATATATATATATATATATATATATATATATATATATATAGATTCATTTGGCTACAGCAAACACATGATGTGAACGATAACATTTTATTATAAAAAGAAAAACGTTTATATAATAAAGTAAATTTATCTTCGATGTTGTTTGGCATATTCAGTTTTTAAGAAATTTTGTGAATAAACTACAAGATAAAAAATAAAGTTAAATAAAAAACAAAATCAGAGCTGGTCATGCAATACAAATATAAATATATATTTATAAGTATTATTTTAGGTTTTACCTTACATTTGATTTAAATAAAACGTTATAATTTTTTATTATTTCTCAAAGTATTTATTCGATTAATATAGAGTTTCGGATAGATATATTTTATGTATATTTTTAGCAACTATTTTAAATAGTATGATCAATTAATATCACATCTTCGATATCTTGCTGGTTTCCCCTACACAGCGTGTACCAAATCCACACGATTTTTGTATAGAATATGCAATCTAACATACAAATCGAGATGTCTCACCTACAAAGGTACAAAGGCCCCAAAATCGATTAATATCGATCAATGTATCAACTATCAGCTGTATATTGAGCCTGCTTTTAATGTAGAGATTAACCAAAAAGTTAACGAAGCCGATATTTTTTAAGTATCACCCTCGTGGCTTGATAACGATTTCTATTTTAGTGGTATACACAAATTAATTACCTTGGAAAAGGACTGGTTTGTAGTTGTATGCTTAGTAAACACTGAAATGTTTTGAATGTTTCCTTCACAGTATATACTTTTATTTCAAACTATTAACTTGTATATAATAGAAACAGTTTTTATCGATCGATTTCACCAAAGACAACGTCTAAAGTGCCAATAATAGCAACTACATCGGCTAACATATGTTGCTTTCCAATTTTCTCTAGCGCTGCCAAATGTGCGAATCCTGGTGCCTTAATCTTGCAGCGGTATGGACGACTGGAGCCATCTGCTATCAAGTAGACACCAAATTCACCTTTTGGTGCTTCGATTGCAGTGTAGGTAGCGCCTGGTGGCACCTGATAGCCTTGGGTGAATAGTTTAAAATGATGAATTAGCGCCTCCATGGACGTTTTCATTTCGGTGCGTGATGGCGGTGTCACCTTTGCATCATCCGTTTTCACCTCGCCCGGCGGCATTTGATTGAGACATTGATCGATGATGCGCAAAGATTGACGCATTTCTTCAATACGACACAAATAGCGATCATAGCAATCACCTTTCGTGCCAATTGGGACATCGAAGTCAACAAGATGATAAGCATCGTAGGGCTGTTGCTTACGCAAATCCCATTTGATGCCAGAGCCTCGTAGCATTACACCGCTAAATCCGTAGTTCAGCGCTTCCTCGGCCGAGACAATGCCAATATCTTCAGTACGTTGTACCCAGATACGATTTGTACTCAGAACATCCTCAACCTCGTCTAAACGCTCGCCAAACTTCGATGCAAACTCATATATATCATCCAGCAGACCCAATGGCATATCCTACCGAACAAAGAGTTATTCAATTATATGGTATTTTTAAATTTATATAAATGTGTATATAGATAAATCAATATTACTAATGAAACACCGCCGGGTCGTATGTAAGCGGCATGCATGCGGGCTCCTGAAACGCGCTCATAAAATTCCATCATTTTCTCACGCTCCTCGAATAGCCAAAAAAATGGAGTCAACGCACCCACATCTAATGCATGAGTACCAACAGCCATTATATGATTCAGAATTCGAGTTATCTCGGCGAATAGAGCTGAAAAAACATAGAATCAATCGAGAATAGCACACAAAATGTGTGAAGTAAAAGAGAAAAGAACATAGCAGATAAAAAGAAATAAGTGGAGTGAGAGCTCCTGCTGAGGACTTTAAACAGGAAAAGGCAATATGACAATAATACATAAATATCTATCTATATATATATATATATATATATATATATATATATATATATATAATTTATTTATCGAATGTATTAATGATACTTCGACAAACAAATTATGTCGTCATTTTAAATGGGCAACAGTTTCTACTTTGAGATGCGTCAAAAATATTCAAATTACATTTTAAATTATTAGATTTCTATACTGACGGTAGTGAAATAAGAAAATGAAAATGCCAAGGGAAAAGTTTCTGCTATTTTGCTCTCATGTCAGCTGTTATGACATGTTCTACTATTACTATTGTAAATACCTACTTCTTATATACTTGGCGCGCAGTGGCACATCAATATTTAGAAGTTTCTCCACGGCCAGCGAGTAGCACTGTTCGTTGCACATCATCGAAACATAATCCAAGCGATCAAAATATGGCAAAGCCTGGGTGTAGGTCTTGTACTCGATTAGCTTCTCGGTGCCACGATGTAGCAGGCCAATGTGTGGGTCTGCGCGCATCACTGTCTAAAAGGAAACAAAAAACACAAAGCAAAAAATTATAATATTGAAATATAATGGAGGAAAATATAAAACACTAACCTCGCCATCGAGTTCCAACACCAGTCTCAAGACACCGTGAGCAGCCGGATGTTGTGGTCCAAAATTTAACGTCAAGTTGCGAACCGATTTCTCAACCGGCACCACTTTGCCTGTTACACACAAGAAGTTGTTTTATATAAATACATATATATATATATATATATACATATAAAGTGTATAATACATACTGTTCCATGGAGGGACTTTCCAAAGGGTGGTCACTTCATCGGGATACATAACTGCGCCGCTAAATTGCTTCATGAATTCGGGATCTGGATACCATTTTGCTGCGCCGCGATATTGATTCCAGCTAAATGAGAGATACAAGTACATACAATTTATAATTCATGTAGCTAATGGTTATGTAAGTAATGTGTTTCACCCCAAGCTACTGGTGCCACCTGCTGCTGCTGTTGTTACAGCAATAGACGACTGCAATTTTAAGAGTTGCGCGCCAACGCTTACTGAGCGTTTTAAACTCAGTGATAACATTTTCAACTCTAAAAAATAGTTTTTTAGATTTTTCAATCAAAACAGAGCTGTCAACGCAATGGTAAGCCGAACAGCTGTTGCGTTGTAGGCCTATGGTGGTGCATACTTCAAGTGATAGATATCGATATTTTGCACATGCAAGGCTGCATGAAAAGAATTTGCGTTTGCGAAGCGGAGATAAATCTACATTTCATAAATATGAAATACGGACAAACTAACATAACTGGCAAAGTTCCTATCTGCGGGGTAGATTTTAAGTTCTATTCTCTCTTAAATAATGTAGAGTTTCGGAGTTCACGAATCGTGCTTTTTTGGGCTACCAGTGCTTACTGTTTATTTATCGTAGTGCTGCAATAGAGATTAAAAACACAGTTATGAAGTGTAGCCTTAAGAAGTTCGTTTTTTAAGTATTAATCTACAAACAATGAAGACAGTTCTTATTTATATTATCCTTAATTAATATTACTTACACTTAAACAAGCATACTTACATTGGCTAAATAAATAAATAAATATAAATTACACTAAATGTATTTTTTCAATTGCTTTGAATTATATGTACAAAGCGCCAAAATAAAAATACTGTAGTCGGAACTTTTTCTATCCATTAAGCACGGCTGTTATTTGCTCATCTCAAAGAGTTGGCAAAAGTCCACACCTGAGAATAATTAATCGAAATTAGTATTGACGCAACGCAAATGTGTGAAATCATGTCGCGTTATAGGAAACAGATTGGATTGGATTTAACAGAATTACGAATGTTAACCTTTACCATGATTTACCTTAAAAAAATGCTGGTACTAAATATATGCCCGAATGTACAATCGAAATCGGATATTATCGATTGTGTTATGCGTCAATATTGCTAGTGTTCAGTTCTTTATTTAAATACTTTCGTCATCTTATGATAAATACTTTCTTCAAACAAATAAGAGTTGTTTGTGAATTAAAAAATTATATCTTAAATTCATTTTTGTTATATTATTTATTTTTATTGAAAGTAAATCCCTTATTCATTGCATGAAATATTTTTTTAACAAATTCAGTATTTTTAGTATTTTAAGACCGCATGTATCAATACTTTATGCTCGTGACATAAACCAAATAGCTGTAACTAATAAATAGTTGTTGTAAAAATACATTTTAGATACAGATACATTTTTCAGATACTACCACACTGTCAGTTTCGTATTATTTTTTTTACACTTAATACACAGCTCTTTAAATACTGTATAATAGTTATTTACATACGAATTTAGACAAATTAAATTAAAAAAAATGACGTGGATACGGATACGGCAGCTCCGCACTTATTAAACATACAAAACAGAAAAAATGTGATTAGCTGAAAGAAAAAATAAAATTCGACAATGTATATATACATAAAACACTTGGCATTGTGTCTGTGTGCGTGTAAGTGATTATTATGCATTTAAAATGAAACAACTAGGGGACAAACATTTGTATATAAGGCGCCACTAATACGTTTTCATAATTCCATGCCGGTTTTAAAATGTTTCAGCTTCTGAAATATTTCATGATTTGACTCATAAAAAATATATTCGCTTATGGTATTGGTTTTGTGTATGTATACAAGAAAATCGTCGGATTCAATGTTTATGTATTTGAGTTTCCTTCGAGAGACAGCCAAGAGAGAGAAAGAGTGCAAGAGAGAGAACGAGGGAGGAAAAAGACAGAAAGAGAGAGAGAGCGAGGGAAGAAACAGACAGAGAGAGAGAGAGAGAGAGAGAGATGGAGTACGAGAGAATGGGAGAGCCGAAGCAAAACTTTTTGATTTTAGTGCAATAACATTATTTTATCCTTTCAAAACAAGCCATATAAAAGAATTGGGTTTTTCATATATTGTACTGTATTTAGGATCAGTATACGTATGTATGCATATATGTATATACGACTATGACAAGTGCCTTTTGTTACGTTTTGTATTATAAAATGGGAAAATGATGTGTATATACTTACCTGTATATTACATTTTAAACCTGTATACAAATTCGAAATATTCGGCATTTAAGATACTTAAAGTGAATTAATTGGAGCAACACATGTACATATACATACATTGTGTACATACAATACTCACTCACATACAAATATACATTTGAGTGTATGAATAACGCATATTACATTGATCAGTCTAATTTTGTTCACTTGAAATATAAGTATGTAAAAAGTCGTACACAGATGCATACATATACTGTTATTTAACGAAAACGATACATAACATAAGCCCACTCACGCACAGATACAGAAACACATATTTACAATTACTGTTACTGTCCATGGTCCGTCGTGTTGAATTGGACAATTCATTCACCTGCAAGTTGATTAAAAATTATCTGATCTTACAACTTCCTTCGTACTTTCCAGAAACTTGGGATATCGGCATGTTGCCGGCGGACGAAAGCTTAATATTGTCAAAAACAAATAACAACAAGAACGACAATTGGGTCACCGGCATGCTTTTTAGAACCAGCATTAGTAGCAGGTCAACAAGTCACAAATCTACAAAGGTCCAAAGGAGTGGGAAAAATAGATAAAGAAAGAGTTAAATTAAAGGCCTCAGGAGATCAATAGCAAAGCAAACAGTAACACGAAACACTTTATGTATAATAATATAAATGACTATTGTACCGCCATCAAGTAGGAGGCTTGGGCTAATTGTCAACTGGAAATCGCTGACTGGAACGTCTGAAAGAGAAACAGATCAGCTGTTGTCAAAGTTAAGTGGGCTTACGGTCAACTGGAAATCGTTGCCAAAAATTGTGGGAACATTGAACGCAGAAGAACAGCTGATGTCCAAGTCAAGTGCGAGTGAAAAGGATGGTGCAGCAGACGCTTTGGCTATACGCATTAATTGTATTGAAAACGGCTTGGCGGAGCACAATATTAATTACGATAAATGGATGGGAAAGTCCCTAACACTCAGTCAGCAGCAGCAGCAGCACCAGCACCAGCACCACCAGCACCAGAACTATCAGCTGCACCACCATCACCAGGAGCCAAGCAACAGAACAATAACTCCACCGACGACCATTGACAAAAAACATATGCCAAAAGCTCGAAAACGAAATCAACCAACGACCGCTCTCTTAAAACCAGCTACAATGCATCGAAAGTCCAAATGTAAAAGCAAGAGTAACAAAAAAACCATTCTTGCCAATCGAACAACAACAATAATAGCTAAAGTTTGCACTGGCAAAGAACAAGGGCAAGAACAACAACAACAACAACAATGTATTAAGCATTTTAATACAATGCACCTCAAGAGCCACCCCCTATGCCCTCAGTCGCCGCCAACAGTGATCGCAGCTGAGCAAAAATCTAACGATGACAGTACGAGAAGTATTAACATAAGCAATAAGAAGAAGAAGAATCATTCCGTGCGTTTCAAAATGTTAGTTCCATTGCCCAGTTTGGGTGCCACATCTCTTGTCACGCTACTGACGATCATTTGCATAGAAACTGTCCTACTCTCCACAATGTCCAGTTGCGCTAAGACATTCTATATGCATTGGAATACATCGAACAGCATGTAAGTGTTCTAATAATATACTTATTATATTTATGTATAATATAATATATATACATAGACACACACACACACACACACACACACACACACACACACACACACACACACACACACACACACACACACACACACACACACACACACACACACACACACACACACACACACACACACACACACACACACACACACACACACACACACACACACACACACACACACACACACACACACACACACACACACACACACACACACACACACACACACACACACACACACACACACACACACACACACACACACACACACACACACACACACACACACACACACACACACACACACACACACACACCTACACACCCACACACCCCTACATAACTGTCATAATCCATGCTATAATTGTTTCATAATTTAAAAATAATCAAGATCTTCCAGATAAATTATATATATAATTATAGCATGGATTATATATATATATATATATATATATTGTAAAATTGATTGGGCTCCCCTTTCATATATAAGTATTTATGTGTTTTTTAGTTACTGTGTGTGTGTGTGTGTGTGTGTGTTGCCGTAACCCTAGTCGCACTCGCACATTTATGCGATTGAGTGAGTGTCGCAAAAGCGAACATGTGAAATGTGCGTACTTCATTAGGGGTGATTTTTGATTTACAAAGCTCTACAATAAAATAGAAGGAAAGAAAAAATAAACAAAGAACAACTGGGAACTTGGAGGTTGGCAGTTGGAAGTTGGAAGGGGAGCAGAACGAAACCAAGGAAACGTTTTTCGGGGGCAGGAGGCAGACATAAGACATAAGTGCGTGCTGCGTGTTAAACACACAGCACTTGATGGGTGGCATGGGGGAATGTGGGAAGGTGGGAAGGGTCGAGGTAGCTGGTATCGAGTGGAACCCTCCTGTGGTTTCGACTGCAGGCCCGAGCCTAGGTTTTATGACCTACCGAACCTTACCCTTTTCGAATGCATTCAGCACTCTCCGTCAACGCACCACCAGTATTTAGTCGCACATTTCTAAATAAATAAATAAATAACGCGTTTGCTGTTCTCCGTCTGATGAGGAAATAATATATGTAACCTGGGGAGGATGGGGGAATAACTTGTTGGTAGTGCTGGTGTTGTAGCTCTCACTTGTACTTCTTCTTGATCACATATTAAAATGTAACAATTCCTGGACGTGAGGATACTCTGGATGTGGGTGAGGCATGTAATAAGGGGTGGGTCTCCTCAATAGAGAATGGCTTGGTGGTGTTGCCTCGATCTTTACCTCTCACTTGTACTTGTACGGATCACTTATTGAAAGGAACTATTCCTTGACGTGAGGACATCCTGGGAATGAGTAATGGATGCAAAAAGGTGTGGGGGTGGAAGAATAACTTTGTGGTTTTGCCTCTCTCACTTGTACATCTTCCTTCTTCATCACGTTTTCATTGAAAAATACAGCTCGACCAAAGATACTCCATCTTCTTATGTAATGGTAGTAGAGAGCAGATTGTTAGAGTAAATGTATTGATACCAATTTGAAAAATATATAACTTCAACTTAACCTTAATTTTTTTTAACTTTACAGATTTCGGATCGATAATACGGATCATATTATTGACGTGAACAAAGGCAATCTAGCATTTGAGTTCGATCAGGTGCACATAATATGTCCAGTTTATGAGCCCGGGGCATTTGAGAATGAAACAGAGAAATACATTATATACAATGTATCCAAAGTGGAGTACGAAACATGTCGCATAACGAACGCCGATCCGCGAGTAATAGCTATATGTGATAAGCCTCAGAAATTAATGTTTTTTACGATAACTTTCCGGCCATTTACACCACAGCCAGGTGGTTTAGAGTTCCTACCTGGAAATGACTACTATTTCATTTGTAAGTTAATCTGAAGTAAATCTTTCTTTATATCTTTGACTCAGTAAAAAGGTCTACTGAGTCGATGTATCCTTCCGTCCGTGTGTTCATCCCGCTTATGATTTAAGTGTATCTTTATACCACACAACTTTTTAATTCAAATTCGATTTTAGGACTTGTTTTCTTATGCATAACTTAAAAGCCAAATTCTTTCTAGGATGTTCCCGTTTTTGAAATTTCTTTAATATCGATAAGAATCGAATATTTAATTCGGGTTTTATAAGCATTCTCTAATGTAGACTTAATATTGCACTATGATTTAAACTGGAGTGTCCAGAAAATAATATGTTCAATTATAAAAAGACTTTTTTCCTCAGGATTTCATCCCTGCAAAGAATATAATTTTAATATTTTAACTTGTATGTTCCTTAACTGATTTTAATTAAACCTTTAGTACATGGTCGTCTTGATTCCGTTGGTCGTAAATATTGGCTATATTCGCTACTATACTAAACGAAACTATAGTTTATATGATTTATATGATAACGTAGGACCAATAGTGAAATACCTGAATAATAATTAATAACTATTGAATTGATTTTCATTGAACAATCTAATCTTTATATTTTTGCTGTATTTAAATTATAGCGACGTCATCGAAGGACGATTTGTATCGTCGCATAGGTGGTCGCTGTTCCACAAATAATATGAAAGTTGTGTTCAAAGTATGCTGTGCGCCCGAAGAGAAGAACAAGACAACGGAGACAACAACACTGCTGGGCAATATGCCAGGTGTGGACAGTGGAGGAACGGCCAATAGGAACAATGGCGTCGATAATGCTGCAGTTAATGTTGATCCTAATCGAAATATGAATAGCCAAAATGGAATTAATACAATTGGCATGGGCATTGGCAGTGGATCGGCAGCTGGGAACGGTGTTCAAATGAAGCCCGTCAATGGCATGGGCACTTCGATCAATACTAATATCGATCAATTTAATCGCATACCCATTCAACCGAATGTAATTGCAGCAGGAGGAGGAGGAGTGGGAGCTATAGGAGGCGGAGCTGGAGGATCGGGCATAATGCACTCACCTGGCCATGGCAGCATAAATATGCTGCCACCTGGACGGGGCGGCATTCACATGCCTTATCCCAACCATCATCATATACAGTCTGGCATTCGGATTAATAATGTGCCAACGCAACAGAATAATCAACATCCACATCACAAAGGCAATCTGAATAATATGAACAGTAATGGTAAGGATGAAACAACAAATCAGCTCAACATACACGAGGAAGTTGGCAAAAAAGATATGCATTACCTGTCGCCGGTTGTTGTTGACACAAATTACAGTAACATTGTGCAGAGCACGATTAACTGGCCAATTAATACTTGGGCCATTAACTCTGGTGCGGACACGAACAGAACGACAACAAACACATCATCAAACAGCAAAACAACAAATTCAAATTTGAATTCAAATTCAAATTCAACTAACATATCTAATAATAATAACAATAATAATCATAATAGCAAACAATTCTTCCATCCGAAACACACCACAAATATCAAAATTCAAACTACCTCTGACAGTCATAATACAAATATTAGCAATTATACACAATCATCCCACAGTCCGAAAGACCTTGGTAATAATAAGACGAAAAGTAAGTAGAATACATTAGAAATGCAATTGCCTACGCATTTGCCATTAACCTGTGTCACACCTGCCCCCCAAATCACATGACCACCACCACACCTGTCCCGGCCACCATGTGCTATTAAGACCTCTTTCGTCACTTTGAAAGCCGAAAGAGAGAAGCTCAGTCAAATTCATTGACAATGCTGAGAGTATATGTTGAAAATAGTTTTTAAGAGAAGAGATGAGAAGAATAGAGAAGAAAGTGGAAATATCAGATTGAGATTCAGATGCTGACGAAATAAGACAACATCGAGATGAGATGGAGATGAGGTGGGATTGAGATAAGTTGGGATTCAGATAATTTATCTGAAGGGGAAATTTAATAATTGTAAATTGCAAAGATGAGTTGAGATTGAGATTGAGATGAGCTGTGATTGACATGAATTAAGATTGAGATGAGTTGAGATTAAGAGGAATTAAGTTTGAGATGAGATTGAGATGAAATTGAGTTGAGATAATGATTGAGTTGGGATTGAGATAAGTTGAGACTGAGATGAATTAAGATTGAGATGAGTTGACATTGAGATGAATTAAGATTAAGATGACATTGAGATGAACTGAGATTGAGATGAGTTGAGATTGAGATGAATTAAGATTAAGATGGGTTGAGACTGAGATGAGATTGAGTTAAGACTGAGCGTTGTTCAGATTAATATGAGTTGGGATTGAGATAAGATAGCAAAAAGGAGAGATCAGATCAATAAACTAATATTCTGTGCTAAAGACGCAATATCTTTATTATATTAATCTATAATCTATGAAAGGTGCAGTATTTTGTCCGTCTTGCCTTTTTCCACTCGCCTCCTTATTTGTTCTGCAATACTTTTCTTAGAATTGAAGAGGGAAATTTAATAATTGTAAAAGTTTTTCGGATCACCATCGATTTTTATCTCATTCATTCGTTTCATTCATTCATTTTTATACCCTGATGCCATTGAAAATGGGAAATCAGGTTATAATGGTCTTGTTCAAATGTATGTAACAGGCAGAAGGAGTCGTGGTGGACCCCATAAAGTATATAAAGTATATTCTTGATCAGGACGACAAGTTGAGTCGATTGAGGCCTGTCCGTCTGTCCGTATATGTGAACGCGTCGATCTCAGCATCTATAAGAGCTAGAGACGTGAATTTTTTGTGTATTCCGTATATAGCACGCGCATATCGAGGAGGCATTTTTTATTGTTTTTTTTAATTTTTAAATTATGAAGTGGCGATGTTGGTAGAGTTGATGTTCGTTGCGTAAACAATTTGGGTTCGAATCTTGGTGTCGTCGCAATGTCAGTTTTCATTTGTTTTTTTTTGAATACTCGATACAAACTACGAAAAATATTAAAAACGCATATAGGACTGGGATCAGGGTATCTCCTAGTCGGGCACCCCGACTAGATCTTTCTTACTTGTTTAAATTGCGTCTATCAAAGTTTTATAGTTTGAGTATAGATTATATTGCCAATATAATAGGGTTCTAACAGCTTTGCAGTTGTTTGTTGGAACATATCGTTCGAGGACAGCACGACAATATAAAGTCATTTTCCACTTTTGTAGAAAATTGTTATAAGGAAATCGAACATGACCATATATCTAGGCATAAGAAATCGAAAAAGCCGATATCAATAGAAACTTGGCTACCTCTAATGACGTACTAAAGAAAACGTGGCGGCGTGACTTATTGAAAATATATTGAACCTTCCGAAGTTTTGTAGCTAACTAGCTTTATCATAGTGGTGACTGCAAAAACCGAGATCAAAGTGTGACTGTGAATACAGAAATGGTTTGATTTGACTGTTTTCCCTTACAAATACAAATATACACATTTTGAAGCTGGACAACAAACGGGCTGGCTCTGAAGTGTATGTAGATCATCAAAATCTTGTGAATTTAGCAGAACTATTTGCTGCGCGTTCTTTACCTGAAATAACCTGTGGATGAAAAGATATATCAAACCTTTGCTCGACACATTGCCTAATGATATATAGTGCGAGTAATAATAACAAATGAAAATTAGTCCATTTTTAATAAAAAATAATATATAAAGAAAAGATTGCGCTGTGCCTAACCCGACCAATGTCAACCAACTTCCTATGTATGCGTAAGATCATGAGTACAACACGATTTTGCCTTATACTATGTATTTAGCCAGGCTAAAATCTCAAGACTTGTTACGAATCTTTTTAACTTAAACGTTTTACACATTCCAGATGATCATCACAATTATGATAAACATCCAAATGAAGTAGTTAAAAACGAAGAGCTGACCTACAACGGTGGATCGGGTCAAGCGACGCTTAGTCGCCACTTCGATTCCTACTTATGGATCTGGAGTTGGCTGCCTGGGGGCACTATTACAACAACGATCCTTATTGCCAGCATAGTATACACATTTCATTATCTGTTGAGGACATTAAACAACGCAATGGATCGTGGCAGGGAAATACTGGATATATACCGGTGAATGAGCTGAATGGCTGACTCGGCTGAAAGATAAAGATATTAAAAGCCATCATAATGTAACATCACACGTGAGACTACTAAATTGTCGGGGAGTACTCTATGTAAACATAGTTATACGACGTGCTTATGTATTTTGAAAATAAGATCGATTCAAGAATCGACGAACAGACAGAAACACAGAGAGAGAGAGAGAGAGAGAGAGAGAGAGAGAGAGAGAGAGAGAGAGAGAGAGAGAGAGGAAGAGAGAGAAAAGTAATTGAGGAAAAGAAGGAGAAAGGTGAAAATAGAATAAATAAGCAAAAAAAAAAATGAAAAATATTTCAAGCGCATTAAAACATAGTTTATAGCGATATAAATATATATTATTTAACTTAACTTAATAAGTAAACATAGAGAAAGCCGATACCAGATTTAAGATTGGAGTATATAGATAATGTTTGCTTTGGCCTCTGATGATTGTATTGTTCGTATTTAACTGAAAAGTATTTCCCAAAAAACTTAGCAGCTCTTATCTTGAGTACAACTAGTATCATAAAAAGCATATAATTTTAACAAGTTTACAATTAAACTTATTTGTTTTTATTTTTTTTTTGTCGAACATTATTCTGTAAATATTTTCAATTAATTTTTTTTGGCAATTTATCGAAATATTTTTATGTCTGTTTCGTCTGATAGTCTCTGCCATAAGACATCTTAAAATGATTGATAACTTTTTCTATTTCTATGAAATCGATTTTAATCAATATCAAATATTTGAAGACTAGACTTACCAAATTTGCTGCATAAAGTAAAGTAAGAAACACTAAAGTGAAGTTATTTACATGTTGACACGTCTACTGTGTTCATGGTATCTGCTAGTCGAGCATACTGACAAGCGAACGCTTACTTCTTTCACTTAGTCACTTATAATAAAAGCTTTATATGTGACATTTTATTATTTTTCATGTTGATTATGGCTTTGAAGTTTTAAAACTATCCAGTTAATGCTCGTCCCTCTTCGAAGTCAGAAAGCAAACTTACATTATATTCATATATATAAAAAAAAAATATATATATATATATATATATGTATATATATATATATGTATATACTCATACATAAACATATACTTCTCGTACAATAGCTGCCTTGTGCGTTGGACAGCTTTGACTGAACATAAAAATTAAAAAAAAAATTAAATGCTATATATATACATATATATAATAAGCGTACATTTATATTTTAGAAGAAGATTAAAACACGTGTAGGAAATTAGAAACTAAGTGACTAAAGCCAATGGCAAACAGAGATAAACACGATAATATGAAACACGTACTTGTTATATCACAAAACGTATGAACGTATGAATCTTTCGTATGGCATTTACATTTACAGTTATTATTCGTATTTTAAGTATTTCGAATATGGGAAAGGTGAAATTCAAAGAACTCTCAACTGTAAGTTTTTATGTTCTTATGCTTTTTTGTTTTTGTTTTTGTTTTAGTTTTTTAATTTTAATTTTGGAATTTTGTAAATAAAACGTAGCAATATATATATATATATATTTATACATATATATATATATATATATATATATATATATATATATATATATATATATATATATACATATATATATGCTATTGAAGTTACATACAAAATTGTATACAAAAAAAAGAAAAACATTCGTTCGAAGAATGAGAGACAAACAACAAAGTTTAGGTGAAACGTTATTATAATTGTATATTTAATAAAAAGCTGAAACAAAAAATAACAAACAAACAAAGAGAATTTGTAATTCATGTATTGATGCATTCACAACATGAAAATTATTTACATACCATATAAGTAGTATTCATATACATACATTTAAAGAGAAAGTAAGAAACCAATGAGTTGGATCGTTTCGGTGTTATTTAT